>NW_025048821.1:0-300000 GCF_016746365.2 Drosophila yakuba | reverse complement strand
ACACTGCTAGCGGACAAATACAAGAAAGAGAAAAGCCCCACCCGGATACCAGAAATCATAGTAACAGAGATAAGCTCGAGGATGGGCGACGAAAAGGAGACAAACATGGAGGGAAAGATGGAAACAGGAACAATCAATAGAGTGCGGAATTGGGGAATCAGATAACAAGGTACGACAAACCCGCTGGAATTCCTCGAGAAGATGGAACAATGGGCCACCGGATACGGACCCCGGCACGGAAAAACTCGACTGGGTGTACAAAAACTGTAGGAGCTAACTGAAACTGTACACAAGGAGAAACGGATTAACAACGCTAACAGAATTCCTTAAGCTAGCCGAGGAAGTAGAGGAAATCGAGCAAACGGCAGAGTGCTGCCGAGCTGGGTCGAGAAACGGAGGAGGCCTGAGCGAATAAAGCTGGAAACTCAGGCAAGGAGGATAGGTCCAGCGGCAGGCGAACACCTAATCTGCGATGGCTACCAGATAATAGCACGCTTCGGAATTGCGAATAGGAGCGCCAAAGGCATGGTAGACACCGGAGCATCAAGAAGCGCGATGAGTAGAAATATGTTCCGAGATTTAAAGAACCAAGGAAGATGGAGCAGTGTGAGGGCAGAAATAGCGCTGGCGGACGGATCACGATAAAATGCGATTGGAGGGTTCTCGGCGAAAGTCGAGTTTGGAGGGCAATGCAACATTCATGATCCTACCCAACGTAGAAGGAGGAATCCTCCTGGGAATGGATCTTCTGGCAGAAGCAGAGAGCGTGCTTAGGTGTGGCGGACTAGAGCTGGATAAAAGAAGGACCGGAGACGAAAGGATAAATGAGAAAGGAAACACAAGAGAGACGACAAAGCCAGGGGAACCGTCCGAGGAGGAGATCAATACATTCCTGGAGGAGAACAAGCCGATATTCGAGACAATGGAAGGAGTCAGTACCGCAGCAACGCACAAAATATACCTCAAAGACGACAAACCCATTAAACAGAGGTATTATCCGCGAAACCCAAAACAACAGGCTATAATTAACGAACAAGTAGACGAATTACTCAGCCTGGGTCTGATCCATACAGTGCATCAGTGGTGCTGGTAAGGAAAAAGAATAACGAATGGAGAATGTGCATCGACCACAGGCTATTGAACGACCGGACAGAGAAGGATGCATACCCGGTACCACGCAAGAACTTCATCCTCGACCAGCTAAGCGAAGCCAAATTTATAAGCACCATCGACTTAAAATTGGGCTACTGGCAAATCCCAGTGGAGAAGAAGAGTAGACAATATACGGCGTTTACGGTACCAGGGCGAGGACTTTTCCAATGGACAGTGTGCCATACGGACTGACCACAGCACCGGCGACGTTTCAAAGACCATTGGAAAACATTATCGGGAGCCAAACCGAGATGGAGCCATTCGCCTTTGCTTATTTGAACGATATCATAGTGATCGGAAGAACCAAAAAAGATTGCAACAGGCGAACCTACGGATCAACCCGGATAAATGCAATTTTTTCCAAAAATACTAGGGACACGTGGTGAGCGACCAGGGCATCCGAACGGATCCCGAGAAGGTTGCAGCTATCAGAGATTTGCCAGCCCCAAAGAACACAAAGGAGGTACACAGCTTTCTCGGAATGGCATCGCGGTATAGGAGGTTCATACCAAAGTTCACGGAACAAGCATGGGCGCTACAGAAAATAATCCGGAAGGACAAAAAATTCTAGTGGAACGACCGGCACCAGGAATCCTTCGACGGCTTGAAGAAAAGTTTGACAAAAGCACCAGTATAGGTATGCCCGGACTTCAACAAGCAATTCAAGTTGCAGACAGACGCCAGCGACGTGAGCATCGGATCCGTACTGACCCATGAAACGGAGGACGGGGAACATGTGATATCAATCGGAAGCTGGTCATTGAAGGCAGAGCAAAATTATAGCGCGACGGAAAAGGAATGTCTGGCAATCCATTGGGGTATCTGAAAGTTTAAAATGTACCTGGAGAGTTATAAAGTCATAGTGGTCACAGATCATATGGCGCTTAGGTGGTTAAACTCAATCAAAAGCCCGGCAGGACGGATAGCACTGGGACTTCAGCCATACTAATTCAAAGTGCAATACCGAAAAGGTAAACTGAATTTAGTAGCAGACACACTATCAAGAGCCCCGCCAGTGGAACTAAAGGTGATCAAAAGCACGGAAAGCTGGTTAGAGCCTGCGCTGCATTTCGCAAGCCGAACGTCATGAATTCGAATAACCCAAAAGGCGTGATAATGGCTATTTTGGGAATATCTTGCGGATCGACAGGGATCTGGGGTTATGCTTTTTGCAGGTCGATTTTAGAAAATATATTCTTACCGTATAGAATGCTCGTTACATCCAGTATGTACGGAATCGGATATCGATCAGGCACTGTTACGTTGTTTAGAGCTCGGTAGTTTCCGTTCGCTTTCTTTACCATGTGTAAAGGGCTTGACCAGTTGCTCTTTGAGGGACGTCATATATTCCATTATCCAAAAGATAGGAAAACTCGCTCTGCGCTGCTTTGAGTTTGTCTGGTGCCAGTCGTCGGCGAGATCTCGATATTCGTGAAGTAGTTTGGCGTATTTATTGCACGCATCATAGGATAAAAATCCGAGCTATTTTATGCGGAGCGTGCCACAGGTCGATTCAGATAGCGTTGCTCGATCGATAAGTTTACGTCGCCTAATGTCAACGAGCAAGTCGAAGTATTGAAGAAAATCGGATCCAATGATAGCGCAATTGACGTTAGCTACTACGAAAGTCCAAACAAAATTTCGCCTTAGTCCGATTGATAATGTTATGCGCTTTTCTCGATAGGTTTGTATTTTTGAGCCACTGGCTGCCAAAAGAAGCTTTGGAGTGGGTATTGGTTTCGCATTTTTACAGGGTGGCAACACTGAAATGTCGGTGCTGGTGTCGATAAGAAAGTTTATTTTGGAAAAGCTGCCGCTGATGCTGAGGCGGGGAATTGTGCAGTGGCCCTCTTCAAATTTGCCTCCCGAATACGAAGACTGCGTTAGTTTTTTGTTTGTGACGAAAAAGAGCATGGTTGGCGGCATTTCTGGGCGTCGCTACCGAATTTTCTGTGGTACCAACACATGCTTGAGGTTTGACCAGCGTCATGGGTTGTGGCGCTGCGCCTTGTTGATGGGAACCGACTGTTCTTGCGAGAACTGTTTTTGAGTAGGGCGTTTACCTGTTGCTCGATGCGTTCTAAACGGTCGTCAACATCAGTGTTGCGGTGTGGCAAAGACTTAGAACTGTAGTCAACCGTGCGTACATTGTGAAAATCGCCAACATCTACTACTTTATCTGCCAACTTAGGCAAGTCTGATAAGCTGGCGTCCGATACCTGCAAGATAGTTTGCACTTGTGTTGGTAAGCGCTGCATCCAAAGTGCTTTTAAGAAGCTTTCGTTAACTTTATTTGCGGCGGGCGAGCTTAACTCATTAAGCAATTGTGAAGGACGCTTATCGCCAAGGTCTGTCTCCGAACTTAACTTCTGGATTTTCTTCTGTTCGCTTTCACAGAAGCATTCCAGAATGCAATATTTTAAATTTTCGTATTTGCCTACGCTTGGCTGGTTGACGACTGCGTCGGAAATTCGCGCCAAAACTGGTGCTTCGATTGATGGCAGAACTGTGTTGAACCTTGTGTCGTCAGAATTTATTCCCGCCAAAATAAATTGGGCTTCGATTTGAGACAACCACAATTCGGGGTTCTCGGTCCAAAACGATGGTATTTTTACAGCCACGCGGCCGTAAACTACCATTTGTTTATATTGAACATTCTCGCTGAGCCAAAAGGCCAGCGATCGACCAAGGGGGCAAGGTCACGCCCTCCATCATAATCTCCGTAAGAAGTCATCACTCTCTGGCTTAGCAGCCGGACACACCGAGGACTCAGGAAGAAGAAATTCCCAGCGTCTGGAGTTGCAGAAGACATCCGGGCTGGGGGAATAAGCTAATTTGTATGCCTGTAACTTGACTTAGCTGCTATGAGCTGAAGCCGCACAGTGGCGCAAAAGATACAGATACTATACAAAAATCAAATTTTTTTTCTTTTTGATGACAACGGATCGCTGCATTCGACAGGTAAAAGTTCAAAAGGGTTGAATCCATACCTGTTTTACCGAAGTACTAATTTTCACATATCTTTCAGCTTTGATGGAAAAAAGAAAGCGATCTTACACCGACTTATGGGTTTGGCGTATGAGGTGTTCTTGAATATGTTCTTTATCATATTCAAAAGAGATCGGGTCCCCCGACGTCCCACCCCAAATTTCCAAGGCAAAAGATACTTTCAACTCAGCGTAAAAAACGCGCGGCTTAGAGTATGTTGTGCTGTGGCGGGAATATATTTTTTCCTGGAGCTGGACGACAAAACTATTTCGGACGGAAATATGTTCATGGCGTCCGTTGTCCCCCTTCCATTCAGAAGTGACGGTTCTGACTACTGGAAAGTATGCAAAACAAACCCGAACATTGATTAAGGATACTGTGACTGACATTGAGGGAAAAATTTCTGAAATAAACCCGATGGAATATAGGACTAGGAAAGGAAGGACCATCAAGGTACAATATGAATTTGCCCTTACAATGGTTGATGGAAAAGTTCTCAATGTACTGACGGACACTAAGTCAACATGGAAGTGTGCCATCTGCCATGAAAAGAAAAATGATTTCAAAAGCGTGGACGACTCGATCAAGGATGATTATAACTTGCAGCACGGTATTTCGCCCTTGCATTGCAGGCTACGGACTTTGGAGTTCATTTTGAAACTGGCGAACTAACTTCCAAGAACTAATAAACATTTTAATGAGGGCACCATATCAAAGGAAAAAGAAGCGATCAGGAAGCAAAAAGATACAGGACGAATTTAAAGAACAGCTAGGACTAAAGGTAGACTGCCCAAAACTTTACGGGAATATTAACGATGGGAATACCTCCAGAGCATTTTATCACCATCACATGGAAGTTTCTAAAACTTCTGAAGAATGCCAACCCATAATTGAAAGATTGGGTGTGATCTTGAATGCAGTAAATTGCAGAGAAAGCGTGAATGCTGAAGAATTCGGAAAATATGCTGAGGGGACATCACACCTGCTGGAGGCTACCTATCCCGATAAGAAGATGACGCCCACGGTTCACAATATGCTTGCCCACGGAAAGGATCTAATCGAGTACCAAAGTTTGCCAATTGTTGAATTATCCGAGGAAATATAAGAAATTCAGGTACTCCAACACCATTAAAATTTCAAGGACGAAACCAAGTGCGGATCTATTTTGTATGTTGGCGGCATCTTCTAATCCTTTTCTGGCTTCGTTAAGAGGCACTAGATATAATACTAAATATGTAAATTATAGTTATGGTCCAGATTGTTCTGTTTTATTAAATATTGTAGAATAAGATAAGAAGAAAAAAAAGGGAAAAAATAGAAAAAAATTGACAAAATAAAAAAGTTTTTTTTTTAATTTTTTTATTTTGTGTTTTTAAAATATTAAATATGTACCATATTAGCATTTTCAGAGAAAACAAATGAACTTGTCGAAACTGGATAAAAATTGAGAAAACTGCCTCAGAAAACATTAATTTTCGAGTTTAAAATCTTTATTTTCTGATCTTCACACTTCTGTTCGTCTGGCGCCTTCTCGAGAGAGTGCCCGTACTCCTTCGATCGTGTACCGTCGATTATAATATATCGAGTGCCCTTCTTATCGATAGTTACAGTGTTACCTTATTTTTAACTTATAATATTTACATTATTTACATTCGGCCGGCCTGACTACAGATCGACCACGATCTTTATAAACAAAGGGCAACAAGTTCGTTAAGGCTTAAGTCTAGCAGGTTCTAACACGCCTCTAAATGGCAGTTGAGTTAACTGGCAATCATCAATATCAACTACATCGTATCGATCATTATCAAACACACGACTTATCCTATAAGGCCCACGGGGCAAACTTCTTATTAATTCCTGCAGTAGTATCAACATTTCTGATGGCCACATAATCACCTACTTGATATTCACGAGGAGCTTTATGTTTTCTACTGTATTACTCTTCATTTCTTATCTGTGAATTCTGGGTATTAACAGATGCGTTCTCACGGATGCTTACAAGATCTCTAGGTTCATCATTGAATTTATTCTCTAAATACTCCGAAAGCTCATCAACTACAGGTCCCTT
This sequence comes from Drosophila yakuba, assembly GCF_016746365.2. Taxonomy (NCBI): domain Eukaryota; kingdom Metazoa; phylum Arthropoda; class Insecta; order Diptera; family Drosophilidae; genus Drosophila; species Drosophila yakuba. The sequence continues at coordinate 293,792 of NW_025048821.1, read as the reverse complement.
TTGTACTACTCCAAACAATAAAACACTAGGCGCTACTTGAGTGCTACTATGTACTGCGTTATTGATGGCATATTCCACTTTATTAAGTAATTTGTACCAATCGGACTGACTAAGATGTTCTGCTAATTTCCCTAGCATTGGCGTTAACACCCGGTTTACACGCTCCACCTGGCCATTAGCCTGAGGCGCTCCTGTGGCCACTTTTATGTGCTCAATGTCTCGCTCTTGGCAAAAGGTGGTGAACTCAAGTGACGTAAAACAAGTACCGCGATCCGATATAATCCTATGGGGTCGACTATAAAAATCAAAGTATTTACTCAACGCATCTCTCGCTTCTCTTGTACTAGTCGTATTAACGGGAAAAAGTTTGACAAACTTGGTAAAAGCATCAATAACAACCAGGAGATGCTTTCTCTTTGAAATGATACTCGGTAAGGGACCTAAATGGTCTATATAGAGTGTATGAAACGGAATACAAGGTTTAGGGATACCATGCAAGGTTCTGTTATGAATAGATCTCAGCACCGAATGCAAAATGCACGAAAGGCAATTTCTAATAAAATGCTCAACTTTAGTTCTCATTTCTGGAAACCAATAGGTCCTTCTTAAATCCTTAACACACTTATCTGCTGCCAAGTGACCTAGTTTTTCGTGAGATTTTCTAATTAGCTGTTCTTCCATACAAGCCGGTGCATACAAACAATAAGAATCGTCCACGTTCTTTCGACATACTAGTCCATCCCTTAACTCAAAGTTACGCACGTTTCCTCTCTCTAGTTTCTCTCTCAAATGAACTATATTTTTATCCCTCATTTGCTCCGTTTGTAGAATTAGGTCTACGTCATCAGGTGTTGCCCCTACAACTCCAACTAACGGTATTGATTTTAGAAAAGCCTCCTCACGAAACTCCAATTTATCATCTCCCCAGGCCTTTTTACTACCGTTCATGTAGTTACTGGCCGCTTTCTTACAATTTATTCCACCATTCTTTTCCTCTTCTTCTTCACGAAGGTTTTTTTCCTAAATAACACGAAGTCTCTCTAAGCGATCTTCACAAAGGTCATCAAGTGGCACCCTGTCAACAAGGTTGTCTCTACGGATTTCTAAAAGGCTTTGAATTATGCTATCTCTACTGTTGTCTCTAAGGTTGGTCTCTACGGATGTCTCTACGGTCTCAACAAGTTGGTCTCTACGGCTGTCTCTACGGGTTTCCTCAAGGTTTTCTAACAAGTCTTCATTATCGCCAAACTCACTATCTTTTAACAACTTGACAACTTCTATCTGTCTGCTAAAGCGTCCACATGGGCCATATTTACACCCGGTCTATGCATAATCGAATAATCGTAATTCTCTAACTCAAGGGACCATCTGGCAATCCTAGGATTAATAGCTTTTCTACTAAGAGTTTGCACTAACGAATTGCATTCCGTAATTATCTTAAACGGTCTATGCTCAAGGTATACTCTAAACCGACGCAACGCATTTATTATCGCTAGTGTTTCCAGCTCAAAACAAGAGAGAACGCTATAGTCGAGTTCCCCGACTATCTGATACCCGTTACTCAGCTAGTGTAAGTGCGAAGGACAGGTTTGGCGGTTTGTGGGCGTTAAAGTGGGCGTGGCCAAAAGTTTTTTTAGAATAGATAGAAATTTACAAGACTAATACAAAAATGAAAAAATATCAAAACATTTTTCAAAAGTGTGGGCGTGGCAGCTTTGGGCGGTTTGTGGGCGTTAGAGTGGGCGTGGCAAAAAGTTTTTTTGTAAATCGATAGAAATTTTCAAGACCAATACAAAAATGAAAAAATATTAAAACATTTTTCAAAAGTGTGGGCGTGGCAGCTTTGGGCGGTTTGTGGGCGTTAGAGTGGGCGTGGCAAAAAGTTTTTTTGTAAATCGATAGAAATTTTCAAGACCAATACAAAAATGAAAAAATATTAAAATATTTTTCAAAAGTGTGGGCGTGGCAGCTTTGGGCGGTTTGTGGGCGTTAGAGTGGGCGTGGCAAAAAGTTTTTCTGCAAATCGATAGAAATTTACAAGACCAATACAAAAATGAAAAAATATTAAAACATTTTTCAAAAGTGTGGGCGTCGCAGTTTTAGGCGGTTTGTGGGCGTTAGAGTTGCCGTGGCAGCATGATTCGACAAACTTGCGCTGCGTCTATGTCCCTGGAGTCTGTATACTCAATCTCAACTTTCTAGCTTTTCTAGTTCCTGAGATCTCGACGTTCATACGGACAGACAGACGGACAGACGGACGGACGGACGGACAGACGGACAGACGGACGGACAGACGGACATGGGCAAATCGACTCGGCTATTGATCCTGATCAAGAATATATATACTTTATATGGTCGGAAACGCTTCCTTCTGCCTGTTACATACTTTTCAACGAATCTAGTATACCCTTTTACTCTACGAGTAACGGGTATAACTATTGTACCGGGATTCTGCCGCAGTGGTTTTACCGGAATAAAACGAAATAGGATGCATTTTTCCATCATCTTGTCGCTGCAATAGTATAGCTCCAAATCCATGGGCACTGGCATCCGTATGGAGCTCGGTTTCTCGACCAGGACTGAAAATGTCTAAAACTGGGGGATTAGCTAAAGCGTTCTTTAAATCTTTAAACGCTTTTAATTGCTCATCATTCAGTGGAAAAGGACCCCCTTTCTTCAACAACTCTGTCAAGGGATTAGCTATACGCGCAAATGACAGGACGAAACGTCTAAAATACGAAAAGAATCCTAAACAGGAGTGAAGACTATGAACATTCTGCGGCACTGTATCCCAGGAATTCGCATTCCTTCTTCAAAAATACGCATTTCTTCTTGTTTATCTCCAAATTATATTCGCTAATACGATTCAAAAGTTTTCCCAAAATCTCTAGGTGCTCATCTACTGTCTTAGTCGCAATAACAATATCGTCCATATAAATTACTAGGCTCTTCTTTCTTATAAAATCTGAAAACGTTTCTGAAATAAATCGTTGAAACACTGCCGGGCCATTTTTCAGTCCAAAAGGCATACTCAAATACTCATATGAGTATGCTGCTGTTAAAAAATCAATATAATAATAAATCATACTCCTAAGTAACTGGAAGTCTAAACAATAAGCTTAGCCTATCAAATGCAAAAAAAGGTTGCTTTTTTTATAGTATTCAATATATTTTATTTCAAAATTCATGAAATTAACTTTCTAAACTACTATATTTTTATTGCAGGCTTATCAAATCACTACACTTATTCGAGAATACTCTGAAGCTTCAAAGGATATGTATGCTTCTTGATCTTTACGTGTTACGCCCAAGAGAGTTATTCTGGGAGTCCAAAATTGGAATATTTGCTATCAGCTCACTCAAAACCAACTGCTAAAACACGTCGAGATCTCATGAACTACAAAAGCTAGAAAGTTAAGATTAAGCATACAGAGAGACATAGACAAAACTGCCAAGTCCAAACTTTTGAAAAATGTTTTAATATTTTTTAAATTTTGCATTAGTCTTGCAAGTTTCTATCGATATTCAGAATAACGTATTGCAACGCTTACTCTAACACTTTTGAAAATGCTGTTTATATTTTTTCACATTTTTGTTAGTCTTGTAAATTTTTTATCGATTTGCCAAACATTTTTTGGCCACGCCCACTCTAACGCCCACAAACCTCCAAAAACTGTCAGTGTGAAAATTTCACCTTTGCTCTTCCACCAGCGCAGATAGTCGTGGAATTCGACTATTGCGATCTCTATTGTTGTATATAGGTCAGTTGTAGCCCAAAAGTTTTGCAACACCAAATGCAGTTGTCCAAATCAGCAGTCTAAAGGAATGAAACCAAAGCTGCTGAGGCGTTGAGTCAGCGGTCCCACGTCAGCTGCACAGCGGGCTTGCGACGGATGCAAAAGTACATAGTATGTATTCTGCCCAGCTATCTTAGAAAATATTTAAAAAGCTTTAGTTGGTTTATACAAGACCCGCAAAGAATTCAAACGGGTCCTGGCTATGAAACACAATAAAGTGTGACAATAAAATAATAAAAGGAATAAATAATGAAATAACAAATAATAAATAGTACATAATACCTAATACTTAATACATCATACATAATAACCAGCCCTAGTTCGAATTCGAACAAGGCGCACGCGCGCCCCCAAACGAGCCACGGACCACACTAAACCAGAAAGCCAGCCACACTAAATCGGGTAAATCGGTAGCACAAGCAAAATCGATAGAGCCAACAAATCCCTATATAAAGCGGGCGGCTGGCCTCTGGGAAGTCAGTCAGTGTTCGGCAGCGAACGGATGGAAGTCATCAACCAAAACCGACCAGTCAGCTCTACAGCAGGATCTCCCAGTGGCAAATATAATAAACCCGGATAGTAAGTGTTCATTCCTATTGCCTCTGCTGACTTAAGGGTCCAACAACAGGGGATCCTTCAATAGCACCACTGTCCTGAAACAAATAAATTTCCTGGACGACCCTGGCCGTCCCTGACTACCAGAGGCACGACAGAACGTCAGAGGTGGCGCCCGAACAGGCTTATAGTGGTGATTACAGGAAACCGACGCCGAGAGAGTGATGTCTAGTTGGGTATATATGGCAACAAAACCCGAACTAGCAGAATACGCAAGTGAATTCGGATTGGATTGGTCGGGAAAAAACGAGGACTTACGAAGAACATTGGCGGCTCTTTCAATGCGCAGGGACCACTCAGAAACGATAAGAAGGAATCTGACACTGCTAGCGGACAAATACAAGAAAGACAAAAGCCCCACCCGGATACCAGAAATCATAGTAACAGAGATAAGCTCGAGGATGGGCGACGAAAAGGAGACAAAAATGGAGGGAAAGATGGAAACAGGAACAATCGATAGAGTGCGGAATTGGGGAATTAGATACCAAGGTACGACAAACCCGCTGGAATTCTTCGAGAAGATTGAACAATGGGCCACCGGATTCGGACCCCGGCATGATCAGCTGGTCCAAACAATGTCATTTATACTGGAGGGAATCGCTATAGACTGGTGGAACACAACACCAAGTATCACCTCATGGGTACAACTGCGAACGGAACTACTGGAGTACTTTCTGCACCGAGGTATGGAGAACAGTTGGAAACCCAGTTAGGCCAGTTGAGGCAACGAGAGAACGAACCAGTAAGGGAGTACGCGATGAACCTGAGGAAGCTCACAGAGACGGAAAAACTCGACTGGGTGTACAAAAACTGTAGGAGCTAACTGAAACTGTACACAAGGAGAAACGGATTAATAACGCTAACAGAATTCCTTAAGCTAGCCGAGGAAGTAGAGGAAATCGAGCAAACGGCAGAGTGCTGCCGAACTGGGTCGGGAAACGGAGGAGGCCTGAGCGAATAAAGCTGGCAACTCAGGCAAGGAGGATAGGTCCAGCGGCAGGCGAACACCTAATCTGCGATGGCTACCAGATAATAGCACGCTTCGGAATCGCGAATAGGAGCATCAAAAAGCGCGATGAATAGAAACATGTTCCGCGATTTAAAGAACCAAGAAAGATGGAGCAGTGTGTCGGATCACGACAAAATGCGATTGGAGGGTTCTCGGCGAAAGTCGAGTTTGGAGGGCAAGTGTTTGATACAACATTCTACGTTGGGTATGAACGTAGAAGGAGGAATCCTCCTGGGAATGGATTTTCTGGCAGGGGCAGAGAGCGTGCTGAGGTGTGGCGGACTAGAGCTGGATAAAAGAAGGACCGGAGACGAAAGGATAAATGAGAAAGGAAACACAAGGGAGACGACAAAGCCAGGGGAACCGTCGGAGGAGAAAATCAATACATTCCTGGTATAGAACAAGCGGATATTCGAGACAATGGAAGGAGTCTGTACCGCAGCAAGGCACAAAATATACCTCAAAGACGACAAACCCATTAAACAGAGGTATTATCCGCGAAACCCAAAACAACAGGCTATAATTAACGAACAAGTAGTCGAATTACTCAGCCTGGGTCTGATCCAGTGCATCAGTGGTGCTGGTAAGGAAAAAGAATAACGAATGGAGAATGTGCATCGACTACAGGCTATTAAACGACCGGACAGAGGAAGGATGCATACCCGGTACCACGCATGAACTTCATCCTCGACCAGCTAAGGGAAGCCAAATTCATAAGCACCATCGACTTAAAATTGGGCTACTGGCAAATCCCAGTGGAGAAGAAGAGTAGACAATATACGGCGTTTACGGTACCAGGGCGAGGACTTTTCCAATGGACAGTGTGCCATACGGACTGACCACAGCACCGGCGACGCATTGGATGAAAAACATTTAAAAAATGATTTAAAAGGGTGGGCGTCACAGTTCTGGGCGTTTTCTTTGATCAGCTTGAACTGAAATTGTTGCTACTTTTTTATATGCTATTATTAATATGCTATTTATGAACTTTTGCGCACTCTTTGAACGGTGCTGATAAAAGAGTACTGAGGAACACGAAGAAACATTTCGTCAAAATAATTGTGCCTACCAGTGTAAGTTAATAACTAATGGAGCGCTCAATATATTTGAGTCAGCAGCAATATAGTTTACGTTCATAATGCCCTAGCAACTAACTAGCTTCATACAAACAGTGCTAATACGCCCCAACTGAGTTCAGTGCTCCGCGCTAAGAACGGTCAGCAGCGGCAATCGGACACCCAGTAATGGGGTTACCGAATTGCGCTGCATAAATGCTGAGTCTGCTTGCCGACCATGGGTTTATGGCGTGATGTATTGGAGCTAGGGTAAATTTATCGTTTCTCGATTCTTTGTATTCAGTTTTAAGCTAGCACTTTAACAATAAAGAACAGCTACTCCGGCACTTGGCCGTAAAATACCATATGTTTATATTGAACATTCTCGCTGAGCCAAAGGGCCAGCGATCGACCAAGGGGGCAAGGTCACGCCCTCCATCATAATCAACGTAAGAAGTCATCACTCTCTGGCCTAGCAGCCGGACACACCGAGGACTCAGGAAGAAGACATTCCCAGCGTCTGGAGTTGCAGAGAACATCCGGGCTGGGGGAATAAGCTAATTTGTATGGCTGCAACTTGACTTAGCTGATATGAGCTGAAGCCGCACAGTGGCGCAAAAGATACAGATACTATACAAAAATCAAATTTTTGATGACAACGGATCGCTGCATTCGACAGGTAAAAGTTCAAAAGGGTTGAATCCAAAAATGTTCAAAAAGCTAGGTAGAATAAATGTATAATATTCTTTGCACGTGCAGGCATACCTGTTTTACCGAAGTACGAATTTTCACATATTTTTCAACTTTGGTGGAAAAAAGAAAGCGATCTTACACCGACTTATGGGTTTGGCGTATGAGGTGTTGTTCTTGAATATGTTCTTTATCATATTCAAAAGAGATCGGGTCCCCCGACTTCCCACCCCAAATTTCCAAGGCAAAAGATACTTTCAAGTCAGCGTAAGAAACGCGCAGAATATAGGACTAGGAAAGTAAGGACCATCAAGGTACAATATGAATTTGCCCTTACAATGGTTGATGGAAAAGTTCTCAATGTACTGATGGACACTAAGTCAACATGGAAGTGTGCCATCTGCCATAAAAAGAAAAGGATTTCAAAAGCGTGGACGACTCGATCAAGGATGAGCATAACTTGCAGAACGGTATTTCGCCCTTGCATTGCAGGTTAAGGACTTTGGAGTTCATTTTGAAACTGGCGTACTAACTTCCAAAAACTAATGAACATTTTAATGAGGACATCATATCAAAGGAAAAAAAAGCGATCAGGAAGCAAAAAGATACAGGACGAATTTAAAGAACAGCTAGGACTAAAGGTAGACTGCCCAAAACTTTACGGGAATATTAACGATGGGAATACCTCCAGAGCATTTTATCACCATCACAAGGAAGTTGCTGAAATTACTGAAGTATGCCAACCCATAATTGAAAGATTGGGTGTGATCTTGAACGCAGTAAATTGCAGAGAAAGCGTGAATGCTGAAGAATTCGGAAAATATGCTGAGGGGACATCACACCTGCTGGAGGCTACCTATCCCGATAAGAAGATGACGCCCACGGTTCACAAAATGCTTGGCCACGGAAAGGATCTAATCGAGTACCAAAGTTTGCAAATTGGTGAATTATCCGAGGAAGCCCAAGAAGCCAAGAACAAGGAATACAAGAAATTCAGGTACTCCAACCCATTAAAATTTCAAGGACGAAACCAAGTGCGGATCTATTTTGTATGTTGGCGGCATCTTCTAATCCTTTTCTGGCCTCGTTAAGAGGCACTAGATATAATACTAAATATGTAAATTATAGTTATGGTCCAGATTGTTCTGTTTTATTAAATATTGTAGAATAAAATGCATTATTTGTACAAAAAAAGGTAAAAATAGATAAAAAATTTTTTTTTTTAATTTTTTTATTTTGTGTTTTTTAAATATTAAATATGTACCATATTAGCATTTTCAGAGAAAACAAATGAATTTGTCGAAACTGTATAAAAATTGAGAAAACTGCCTCAAAAAACATAAATTTTCAAGTATAAAATTTACTTTTTATCACACCATATTACTATATGCCCACTTAATCGGAAGGTACTAAAATTACCTTTCAACTGTGAGCCATTGGACTGATATTTCCTAAATATTTTGGCTGACAAGTCCAAATTGACATATAATAATAATATTAATCTGTAACAACGATACAAATACAAATTTTCTTCTTCGCGTGCTTTTTTATTCGCTAAAAAGAATATGCTGCTTTTAAAAAATCAATATAATAATAAATCATACTCCTAAGTAACTGGAAGTGCAAACAATAAGCTTAGCCTATCAAATGCAAAAAAAAGTTTGCTTTTTTTATAGTATTCAATATATTATATTTCAAAATTCATGAAATTAACTTTCTAAACTACTATTTTTTTATTGCAGGCTTATCAAATCACTACACTTATTCGAGAATACTCTGAAGCTGCAAAGGACATAAAATAAATAAATCATATAACCACGAAAACAGAATTTATTTAAAATCATTTAAATCTTCTATTTCATCAGCTAGTAATTATTAAAACAAAAAAAATAAAAATAAATGCATATGTATGGTTTCGGTGCAACTATTTCTGAATAAATCATTTAAAATGTTTTCAAAATCACTATGATAATGTCAACAGCGCAAAATACGGATATGTATATTTCTTGATCTTTACTTGTTACGCCCAAGAGAGTTATTCTGGGAGTCCAAAATTGGAATATTTGCTATCAGCTCACTCAAAACCAACTGCTAAAACAATGCGATGGCCATGTCCGTCTGTCCGTATGAACGTCGAGATCTCATGAACTACAAAAGCTAGAAAGTTAAGATTAAGCATACAGAGAGACATAGACAAAACTGCCAAGTCCAAACTTTTGAAAAATGTTATAATATTTTTTACATTTTGCATTAGTCTGGCAAGTTTCTATCGATTTGCAGAATAACGTATTGCAACGCCCACTCTAACACTTTTGAAAATGTTGCTTATATTTTTTCACATTTTTGTTAGTCTTGTAAATTTTTCTCGATTTGCCAAAAATTTTTTGGCCACGCCCACTCTAACGCCCACAAACCTCCAAAAACTGTCAGTGTGAAAATTTCTCCTTTGCTCTTCCACCAGCTCAGATAGTCGGGGAATTCGACTATTGCGATCTCTATTGTTGTATATAGGTCAGTTGTAGCCCAAAAGTTTTGCAACACCAAATGCAGTTGTCCAAATCAGCAGTCTAAAGGAATGAAACCAAAGCTGCTGAGGCGTTGAGTCAGCGGTCCCACGTCATCTGCACAGCGGGCTTGCGACGGATGCAAAAGTACATGGTATGTATTCTGCCCAGCTCTCTTAGAAAATATTTAAAAAGCTTTAGTTGGTTTATACAAGACCCGCAAAGAATACAAACGGGTCCTGGCTATGAAACACAATAACGTGTGACAATAAAATAATAAAAGGAATAAATAATAAACAATAAAATAATAAAAGGAATAAATAATAAACAATAAAATAATAAAAGGAATAAATAATGAAATACCAAATAATAAATAGTACATAATACCTAATACTTAATACATCATACATAATAAGCAGCCGTAGTTCGAATTCGAACTACCCAAACGAGCCACGGACCACACTAAACCAGAAACCCAGCCACACTAAATAGGGTAAATCGATAGCACAAGCAAAATCGATAGAGCCAACCAATCCCTATATAAAGCGGGCGGCTGGCCTCTGGGAAGTCAGTCAGTGTTCGGCACCGATCGGATGGAAGTCATCAACCAAAAGCGACCAGCCAGCTCTACAGCAGGATCTCCCAGTGGCAAATATAATAAACCAGGATAGTAAGTGTTCATTCCTATTGCCTCTGCTGACTTAAGGGTCCAACAACAGGGGATCCTTCAATAGCACCACTGTCCTGAAACAAATAAATTTCCTGGACGATCCTGGCCGTCCCTCACTACCAGAGGCACGACAAAACGTCAGAGGTGGCGCCCGAACAGGCTTATAGTGGTGATTATAGGGAAACCGACGCCGAGAGAGTGATGTCTAGTTGGGTATATATGGCAACAAAACCGGAACTAGCAGAATACGCAAGTGAATTCGGATTGGATTGGTCGGGAAAAAACGAGGACTTACGAAGAACATTGACGGCTCTTTCAAAGAGCACGGACCACTCAGAAACGATAGGAAGGAATCTGACACTGCTAGCGGACAAATACAAGAAAGATAAAAGCCCCACCCGGATACCAGAAATCATAGTAACAGAGATAAGCTCGAGGATGGGCGACGAAAAGGAGACAAAAATGGAGGGAAAGATGGAAACAGGAACAATCGATAGAGTGCGGAATTGGGGAATTAGATACAAAGGTACGACAAACCCGCTGGAATTCCTCGAGAAGATGGAACAATGGGCCACCGGATACGGACCCCGGCATGATCAGCTGGTCCAAACAATGTCATTCATACTGGAGGGAATCGCTATAGACTGGTGGAATACGACACCAACAAGGATCACCTCATGGGTACAACTACGAACGGAACTACTGGAGTACTTCCTGCACCGAGGTATGGAGAACAGTTGGAAACCCAGTTAGGCCAGTTGAGGCAACGAGAGAACGAACCAGTAAGGGAGTACGCGATGAACCTGAGGAAGCTCACAGAGACGGAAAAACTCGACTGGGTGTACAAAAACTGTAGGAGCTAACTGAAACTGTACACAAGGAGAAACGGATTAATAACGCTAACAGAATTCCTTAAGCTAGCCGAGGAAGTAGAGGAAATCGAGCAAACGGCAGAGTGCTGCCGAACTGGGTCGGGAAACGGAGGAGGCCTGAGCGAATAAAGCTGGCAACTTAGGCAAGGAGGATAGGTCCAGCGGCAGGCGAACACCTAATCTGCGATGGCTACCAGATAATAGCACGCTTCGGAATCGCGAATAGGAGCATCAAAAAGCGCGATGAATAGAAACATGTTCCGCGATTTAAAGAACCAAGAAAGATGGAGCAGTGTGTCGGATCACGACAAAATGCGATTGGAGGGTTCTCGGCGAAAGTCGAGTTTGGAGGGCAAGTGTTTGATACAACATTCTACGTTGGGTATGAACGTAGAAGGAGGAATCCTCCTGGGAATGGATTTTCTGGCAGGGGCAGAGAGCGTGCTGAGGTGTGGCGGACTAGAGCTGTGTAAAGAACTGATTTTCTTGTTTCTGCTCGCTACGAATTGCAACGGCTTACTCAGAGATTTTGTTTGTTCGCCAAGAAGAAGACAGAGTCTCAGATTTACCAACTTTATTTAGCGTCACTTGCTGAACAGAATTCGGAGACCCGCGCCGTCGGATGCGCGTCGTTGCTCCTTCGTCGTCCTTCCTTCGTATGCCTGCGTCGCTTCCGGTGGGGAATCCGCACCGGCTCGCCTGGGGCTTAGGATGTTATGGCGACAGGGTGTATCGTCCGTGAGTTAAGCTAGCGCTCCTCTCCGAACCACCGTTGCGACCACTGACTCCACCGTCCCTTTTCTGACCACGCTAGGTCCTGGTGTTCGCTCGTCCTTTGCTGATCTTCACTTGCGGAGATCCACTTGGGATGCTCGCTTGACGCACTTGTGTTTCCGCTGCTTCACTGTCACTCGGTATTGACTGACCGCCCGTGTGGCGTACTTTCGCTGACTCCTGTGTACTTCGCGTAACTTTTCCGACCGACTGTGTGGCTGTATGGCCCTTCGCGTACTTCTTCTTGACTGTCCCGAGCTGCGCCGGCGCCGTCCCTTATATCGGCTGCGGGAATCCCGTTATTACCCCTTTCGCACACGGCTCGCTCGGGTACAAGGTCCAAACATGTCCCGTTAGTTCACGGTGCGTCCTCTTTGTGCCTGTCCCAAGTCCGCACCGTTACCGTATGACCTCTACGCCCTTGGCGGGTTTGAGTCCAAGGTCCAGCGCGGTACCGTTATTTCACGGTCTCTCCGCTTTGCCGGGGTCCAAGGTCCAATATTTCCCGTTTGACCTGACCGCCCTTGACTCCTCTCGCATTCCAGCCGTCTTCTCTGTTGCTACGCCGATCTCCTGCACCCGGATTAGTGGGGAGTTTTAAGACTCCTCACATCTCCCCCTTTCTTCGGAAGTATTTGAAAAGAATGTTGGTTCCGGCGGTCCTTTGCTTTGGTTCCTCCTTGCATAGGCAACTTCCTCGATCTCCTCTCGTCGACCCTGCGCCCTTCGTTCTCAGCCTGGCAGTCGCAGCTTAGTAGACCCCGTCGTTCATCGTCTTGACTTGGCATCTTGAACATCCTTGCGCCTTCCTGATCGCAGCCTTTACGTCTCAGCCTATTTGAGCATCTCGACGTGGCATCTTGATCCTCATCGTTCTTTACTCCTCACGTCGACCTGCGCCTCCTTGATCTCAGCCCGGCAGCCTCAGCCTAGAAAACCCTGTCGTTCGACATCTCGACTCGCCCTTCTCCAGCCTCCTGTATCTTTTGCCGTCTGCTTCTGGTCACCAGCGCCGCATTTAAATTTCCCGCCTTCTCATCGCTTTTCATCTCTGGCAACTCTACCGATACTCACCATGATCGAGTTATCGATGTTAGCGACCGGTGTTGCCACTTCCGATTCCTATCGATGTTGTCTCATCGCTGATTGCACGATCCAGCTATCGATATTCATGTTCCGATATTCCGATGTTCCGATGTCGTGCCGATTGCTGTCAATAGTGTGACAGCGTGTTGAAAATCAATATAAAATCCAGTATTTTTTGGTCCCTATCGATCTCACTATCGATCGACCGCTGTTATTGTAGCGCCCCCATCCCGATTTTCTCCAAACACGTGGATTTCGGAGTGGCAGCTCAATGGAGGTAAATTACGGATTTTTGCGTAAAATCCGCCATCTTTACTTATCCTCTCTTTGTTTTAGCTCCTCAAATACGATATGATGCCCCTTGATGCTCCAGGGTTGCTGGCCCTGGACACAGGCACCCTGGAGGCCCTTCTGCAGGGATCCATGATGAACGCCCCCTGCATGCTCCGGGCGGTTGCCCCTGGACCCAAGCGCCTTGGAGGCCAGCTTGCCGTCTTCGTTTCCGCGCCTGCCGCAGCCCCGCGTCGACTTGCCGGCCCGCGTGCCTGGCCCCGCGTCCGTTTGCTGGCCCGCGTGCCTGGCCTCGCGTCCGTCTGCCGGCCCGCGTGCCTGGCCTTGGCTGCTGCGGATGTCTTCGCACCTTTTTTTTCAAGTGAGCTATGTGCCCCTCGCCCTCACCTGACCCACACAAATCGCTGATTCTTTGTTCAACACCTTTATTGGGTTACGTAAACCCTGATCTCGCCGCCGCGTCGCACTTTCAGGCGGAACCGCTGGCCGTCCAGCATGAACAGTTTGGCCCAGCGGTGCTTACGCCGTCTACCCGCCCGGGCCTCGGCCTCCTCGACCACCTTAGGTGGCCACTCCGCGCGCTCGATCTCTCGCCCCAGCTTCTCACATAGCGACCCCTGCCTGCGGAGGCAGGGTCGCTGCGGCGGCTGTCTCGCCTTGGGGCATGATTTCTGCCGCGCGAGTTTCGGTGGTGGTGGTGCGGGCCACACCCACGGACCCTTCTCCGGGTTCCCCTCCGGGCCGTCGTCCTCCGTCCGGACACGAACTCGCGGGTCGCGCGCCCGCTGCTCGACCGGCCTCCTCGCGACCGCGCCCACCTCCTCCCACACGCGGGCCTCCGGCGTGTCCTCCGCTGGTGTGGGCCACGTCTACGTCACCGTCTGTTGGTGCCACCGGCGGCCGCCCATTCCGATTGTGCGCAGCGTCTGCGCGACGTGCGCCTGGTCTTCTTCCCAGGACTGTTGCCGCTCGCACCGGGGCCTCTCCCCATGCTGGGGTGGCGGCGTCGGTGGTGCTGGCGGCGGTGTCGGCGTGCGTGGTGGTGGTGGTGGTGGCTGCGGCTTCGCCGGTGGCGGTGTCGGTGGCAACGGCGGCTGCGGTGTCGGTGGCTGCGGCAGCTCTCGCTGTTGCGGCTCCGGCCTCGGCGGCTGCGGCTGTCGCTGCTGCGTCGGTGGTGGTGGCGGCTGCGACGGCGGCGGTGGAGTCGGTGGCAACGGTGGCTGCTGTGGCAACGACGGTGATTGTGGTACCCACAGCGCCTCCTCCTCCTTCTGCCACTCCAACAGGCGTTCCTGCCACGCGGCCTTGGCAGCGGCTGTCTTCCGCTCCACCACCATCCGTTCGAATCGTCGCAACGTGGCGTTCCGCGCGTCCGCGAACTCGCGCATCTCCCGCAGATCTCCCAACGGCATCGCGTCTCCTAGACGAATCCGCCTCCCACGGAATTCGCAACTGTGTGCGTTAGCCGTTAACGGTTTTCCGGCTGTGTACCCTCCATGTCCCGCTCTCGCGCTCCAACGGGCCTTTTGTGTGTGTGTGTGTTTATCTGCGACTCTCGACTTTTCGATACCCTGTATCGTCTTCCCCCTTCTTCACGAAAGGGATTGTCGGTCTCGTTGTTCTCTGGGCCGCCGGCGCTCACGCTTCCCGGCTTCAAATCGCTAATATGAGCCGTTTTTGTTTTCCTCGTTGTTGCGTGTTCCAATATTTCTTTATTTTGAAAGGCCCGTCGAACCTTGGTGGCAGCTTTGCCGCGAAGCCCTTAGCTGCTTTTGACAGGTGGTGCTCTTTGGCCCACACAGTTTCTCCCACCTTGGGTTTCCACGGCATCCTTCGGAGATTATAGTGGCGTGCCTGATCCTGCGCTGCTTTTTCCATATTTCTCCGCACCAGTTCGAAGATCTCCTTGAGTTTTTCCGCGTTTTCTACCGGCGTCTGTAGACATCTGCCCGTTCCGGCCGTATGTTCGTCGAACAACGCATTTGGCAGCCTCGGTTCTCTTCCCTGCGTTATAAATGCCGGTGAGTATCCGGTGGTTTTCGCCACGCTCGTGTTTATAGCCAGTTGCAGCTCTGGCCAGTTCTCGTCCCATGTCCTCTGATCGGCCCCTGTGAACTGCGCGATCATTGTTTTCACGGTCCTGTTGGCCCTTTCCGTCGGGTTTTCTTGCGGAGTATATGGAGCCGTGAGCTGGTGTTTTACACCCAGCTCCTCCAAAAACCTCTTGAAAGCCCTGCTCGTGAATTGGACTCCGTTGTCCGTGATCATGATTTTTGGCACTCCGTACCTGGCCACTATTTGCTCTCGCATGTCAGCATTTTTCCGGCTGCTTGCAGCTGGTTGGGCTTATATTTCATGCAGCTCTCGCAGTTCCGCACGTACCTTCTGACGTCTCGGTGTATTCCTGTCCAGTGGTACCTGGCTGCCACCCTCGCCATTGTCTTCCGACTTCCCAGGTGTCCTGCTTCATTTTCCTCCGCATCTCATCTACCCACCTGCATTCCTGCTGCTCGTCCGGTTGCCCTTCTTCCTTCTCCGTTATCCTACGGCTAGTTTCCTGCAGCGGCTATCTCAACAGGGCGTCCGCGACGATGTTCAGCTGGCCTTTTCTGTATGCAATTTCGAAGTCGAATTGTTGGAGCTCCAATGCCCACCTCGCGATCCTTCCGGACGGACTCTCGATGCTTTTCAGCCACTTCAGGGCCATGTGATCCGTTATCACTTTGAAGTGGTAGCCTTCCAGGTACGGTCTTAATTTCCGGACAGCCCACACTATCGATAAGAACTCCTTCTCTGTTGCAGAATAATTCTTTTCCGCTCCGTTCAGAGCTCTGCTGGAGTAGGATATGACCCGCTCGCCTTGCTCGGAGTGCTGTGTGAGGAAAGCGCCCAGCCCGTAGTCGCTGGCGTCCGTCTGTAGCACGAACGTCCTTGTGAAATCGGGGCATGCCAGGCGACCAACCTGGTTTTGACGGCCTCGAATGCTTCTTGGTGGGCGTCTGTCCATTCCCATTTTGCCTGTTTCTTTAGGAGTGCGTTCAGCGGTTGTACCAACGTCGCAAAATCTGGTACAAAACGTCTGTACCACGACGCCACTCCTAGGTACTGTCGCAGCTCCTTCACGTTTCCCGGGGGCTTTAGCTGAGCTATTGCCGCCACTTTCTCCGGATCCGTTCCGATGCCCTGATCCGTCACTCGGTGGCCCAGGTATTGTAGCTCCTTCCGAAAGAACTTGCACTTATCTGCGTTAACTTTCAGGTTTGCCGCCCTTAGCCTCCGGAAAACCTCTTTCAGGTTGCGCTTGTGTTTTTGTAGTGTCCGTCCGATCACAATTATGTCGTCCTGGTACGCAAACGTTGCCGATGCGGAGTGCAGTCCGAATGGCATTACTTTCCACTGGCATAGGCCCTTTCCCGGCACCGTAAATGCCGTATATTGCCGACTTGCCGTTTCCAACGGAATCTGCCAGTACCCGTCCAGACTGCTTATGTATTTCGCCTCCCTTAATTGATCCAGAATGTAATTGATCATAGGCATCGGGTACGCGTCCCTTGCACTCTTCTCAACTCAGCTAACTCTGACTTTAGGAAGCCATTAATATCATCCTCCGCGAAGTTTGTTGCCCTCTCCACAATTGCCACTGACAGCTCGCGTGCACCGCTTCGAACCACCTGTCTCGTTGGTATCGTTGCGCTTAGACCCGCGCATGCTATCCTGGCTCCGACTTTCGTTAGGAAATCCCATCCCAGTACTAGAGCGTCGATGATGTTGTGGAGGATTAGCAGTTGCATTCCTACTGTCCTCTCTCCCAGTCCTATATCCACTTCGAGCAGCGATGTGACCTACCAAACCGTCCATCAGCCATCCGCACTTATCTTCTTGTGGATACGACCTCTCCCACTGCCCGCAACCTGTCCGCCAACTCTTCGCTAATAAAGCTTGCTGTGGCTCCAGTGTCCATCGTGGCCTTAACTTCCATTCCGTCTATGAGCACTATGGCGGACCGTTGCCTTTCTTCCGCCTTTAGCTTGCCCATTAATTTTGAGGGGCAGCACCTTGCGAGCCCTGGTTGCCCCTCTGAGGCTGGGGTCGCGTGGCGTTTTCCGATCTTGGACAGCACTCTGCGGTCTTCGGGCCGATTTTCCCGCACGTCCAGCAAAAGGTGATCGGTCGGTTCCGACATTCCCGCATCCAGTGACCCTGGCTTCCGCACCTATGCCAGGCTTGTGCTGGGTTTAATACAAACCCCCGCCGCACCGGGTCTGGCCTTCGCCCGTTCGTTCGATGGTCCTGTGGGCTCCTCTTGGCACCTTCTGCACACCGCGTGCTGTTCCCCTCTTGGGAAATCCCGCTGGTGGCGGGCTCTGTGGGTCCGCTCTGACTCGAAACGCTCCCTTTGGGAGTCCAGTTCCTCGAATTCGTCGGCCAGGGCCATCAGAGCATCCAGGTGTCGGCACTCGTACGGGCGGACAAACATTCGTAGAGCTGGAGTGCTTTTCTCCCTTATCCTCTCCAAGATCTCTTTCTGGGACATCCCCAAAGGCCGCATTAGGGTCTGCATGACCACCATATAATCTTTGAAGCACTCGCCATGCCGCTGCTTCCTCTGCCTGGCCTGGTCTGCCATCTTCGTCATGAAGCCTCTGGGCAGGAAAAATTCTTGGATGCTGTGGATAAACTCTACCCATGTCTCCCAGAATCTGTTGTTGGCGATGAACCACTTTAGGACCCTGCCCTTCAGCAGTTTCAGCGTCTTCCTCATATGCTCGACCAACCCTTCGAGCTTAATGCCTAGGGCGCTCGCTATTTCGGGAAAGTCATCCCTCTTCAGGCTGTATAGCCACGATTTTCCCATCTTCTCCTCTGTTCTTTTGGTCAGAGCAATCACGGTTGGGCGCCAGATGTAACGAACTGATTTTCTTGTTTCTGCTCGCTAAGAATTGCAACGGCTAGCTCAGAGAGTTTGTTTGTTCGTCCCACCAAATTTATGATTTGTGTGATTGCCCGACCAAGAAGAAGACAGAGTCTCAGATTCACCAACTTTATTTAGCTTAACTTGCTGAGCAGAATTCGGTGACCCGCGCCGTCGGATGCGCGTCGTTGCTCCTTCGTCGTCCTTCCTTCGTATGCCTGCGTCGCTTCCGGTGGGAAATCCGCACCGGCTCGCCTGGGGCTTAGGATGTTATGGCGACAGGGTGTATCGTCCGAGAGACCACTGACTCCACGGTCCCTTCCTGCGTATGCCAGGCACTTGTCGCCCTTGCCGACGGATAACTGCGGGCGCGACCTGGGCTTAGGATGTTATGGGGCAGGGTGTATCGTCCGTTAAGCTAGCGCTCCTCTCCGAACCACCGTTGCGACCACTGACTCCACCGTCCCTTTTCTGACCACGCTAGGTCCTGGTGTTCGCTCGTCCTTTGCTGATCTTTACTTGCGGAGATCCACTTGGGATGCTCGCTTGACGCACTTGTGTTTCCGCTGCTGACTGACCGCCCGTGTGGCGTACTTTCGCTGACTTCCGTGTACTTCGCGTAACTTTACCGACCGACTGTGTGGCTGTATGGCCCTTCGCGTACTTCTTCTTGACTGTCCCGAGCTGCGCCGGCGCCGTCCCTTATATCGGCTGCGGGAATCCCGTTATTTCCCCTTTTGCACACGGCTCGCTCGGGTACAAGGTCCAAACATGTCCCGTTAGTTCACGGTGCGTCCTCTTTGTGCCTGTCCAAAGTCCGCACCGTTACCGTATGACCTCTACGCCCTTGGCGGGTTTGAGTCCAAGGTCCAGCGCGGTACCGTTATTTCACGGTCTCTCCGCTTTGCCGGGGTCCAAGGTCCAATCTTTCCCGTTTGACCTGACCGCCCTTGACTCCTCCTGCACCCGGATTTGTGGGGAGTTTTAAGACTCCTAATAGCTGGATAAAAGAAGGACAGGAGACAAAAGGATAAATGAGAAATGAAACACAAGAGAGACGACAAAGCCAGGGGAACCGTCCGAGGAGAAGATCAATACATTCCTGGAGGAGAACAAGCGGATATTCGAGACAATGTAAGGAGTCAGTACCGCAGCAACGCACAAAATATACCTCAGAGACGACAAACCCATTAAACAGAGGTACTATCCGCGAAACCCAAAACAACAGGCTATAATTAACGAACAAGTAGTCGAATTACTCAGCCTGGGTCTGATCCATACAGTGCATCAGTGGTGCTGGTAAGGAAAAAGAATAACGAATGGAGAATGTGCATCGACTACAGGCTATTAAACGACCGGACAGAGAAGGATGCATACCCGGTACCACGCATGAACTTCCTCCTCGACCAGCTAAGGGAAGCCAAATTTATAAGCACCATCGACTAAAAATTGGGCTACTGGCTAGTCCTAGTGGAGAAGAAGAGTAGACAATATACGGCGTTTACGGTACCAGGGCGAGGACTGTTTCAATGGACGGTGATGCCATTCGGACTGACGCATTGGATGAAAAACATTTAAAAAATGATTTGAAATGGTGGGCGTCACAGTTCTGGGCGTCCTCTTTGATCAGCTTGAACTAAAATTCTTGCTACTTTTTTTATATGCTATTATTAATATGCTATTTATGAACTTTTTCGCATTCTTTGAACGCTGCTGGTGAAAGAGTACTGAGGAACACAAAGGAAAATTTCGTTAAAATAATTGTGCCTACCAGTGTAAGTTAACAACTAATGGAGCGCTCAATATATTTGAGTCAGCAGCAATATAGTTTACATTCATAATGCCCTAGCAACTAAGTACCTTCATACAAACAATGCTAATACGTCCCAACTGAGTTCAGCGCTCCGCGCTAAGAACGGTCAGCAGCGGCAATCGGACACCCAGTAACCGGGGTACCGAATTGCGCTGCATAAATGCTGAGTCTGCTTGCCGACCATGGGTTTATGGCGTGATGTATTGGAGCTAGGGTAAATTTATATTTTCTCGATTCTTTGTATTCAGTTTTAAGCTAGCACTTTAACAATAAAGGACAGCTACTCCGGCACTTAGTCGTAAAGTACCATTTGTTTATATTGAACATTCTCGCTAAGCCAAAAGGCCAGCGTTCGACCAAGGGGGCAAGGTCACGCCCTCCATCATAATCAACGTAAGAAGTCATCATTCTCTGGCCTAGCAGCCGGACACACCGAGGACTCAGGAAAAATCAAATTTTTGATGACAACGGATCGCTGCATTCGACAGGTAAAAGTTCAAAAGGGTTGAATCCAAAAATTTTCAAAATGCAAGGTAGAATAAATGTATAATATTCTTTGCACGTGCAGGCATACCTGTTTTACCGAAGTACTAATTTTCACATATTTTTCAACTTTGATGGAAAAAAGAAAGCGATCTTACACCGACTTATGGGTTTGGCGTATGAGGTGTTGTTCTTGAATATGTTCTTTATCATATTCAAAAGAGATCGGGTCCCCCGACGTCCCACCCCAAATTTCCAAGGCAAAAGATACTTTCAACTCAGCGTAAAAAACGCGCGGCTTAGAGCAAATTGTGCTGTGGCGGGCATACATTTTTTCCTGGAGCTGGACGACAAAACTATTTCGGACGGAAATATGTTCATGGCGTCCGTGATCCACCTTAGACTCAGAAGTGACGGTTCTGACTATTGGAAAAATCCACGGCCTTCTTCGGTGCATTACTTTTTCAAGTATGCAAAACAAACCCGAACATTGATTAAGGATACTGTGACTGACATTGAGGGCCAAATTTCTGAAATAAGCCCCATGGAATATAGGACTAGGAAATGAAGGCCCATCAAGGAACAATATGAATTTGCCCTTACAATTGTTGATGGAAAAGTTCTCAAAGTACTGACGGACACTAAGTCAACATGGAAGTGTGCCATCTGCCATAAAAAGAAAAATGATTTCAAAAGCGTGGACGACTTGATCAAGGATGATCATAACTTGCAGCACGGTATTTCGCCCTTGCATTGCAGGCTAAGGACTTTGGAGTTCATTTTAAAACTGGCTTACTAACTTCCAAGAAGTAATGAACATTTTAATGAGAGGGCATCATATCAAAGGAAAAAGAAGCGATCAGGAAGCAAAAAGATACAGGACGAAATTAAAGAACAGCGAGGACTAAAGGTAGACGCCCAAAACTTTACGGGAATACCAACGATGGGAATACCTCTAGAGCATTTTATCACCATCACAAGGAAGTTGCTGAAATTACTGAAGTATGCCAACCCATAATTGAAAGATTGGGTGTGATCTTGAACGCAGTAAATTGCAGAGAAAGCGTGAATGCTGAAGAATTCGGAAAATATGCTGAGGGGACATCACACCTGCTGGAGGCTACCTATCCCGATAAGAAGATGACGCCCACGGTTCACAAAATGCTTGGCCACGGAAAGGATCTAATCGAGTACCAAAGTTTGCCAATTGGTGAATTATCCGAGGAAGCCCAAGAAGCCAAGAACAAGGAATACAAGAAATTCAGGTACTCCAACCCATTAAAATTTCAAGGACGAAACCAAGTGCGGATCTATTTTGTATGTTGGCGGCATCTTCTAATCCTTTTCTGGCTTCGTTAAGAGGCACTAGATATAATACTAAATATGTAATATATGTATAGTTATGGTCCAGATTGTTCTGTTTTATTAAATATTGTAGAATAAGATGCATTATTTGTACAAAAAAAGGTAAAAATAGATAAAAAAAACTTTTTTTTAATTTTTTTATTTTGTGTTTTTTAAATATTAAATATGTACCATATTAGCATTTTCAGAGAAAACAAATAAATTTGTCGAAACTGTATAAAAATTGAGAAAACTGCCTCAAAAAACATTAATTTTCGAGTATAAAATTTACTTTTTATCACACCATATTACTATATGCCCACTTAATCGGAAGGTACTAAAATTACCTTTCAACTGTGAGCCATTGGACTGATATTTCCCAAATATTTTGGCTGATAAGTCAAAATTGACATATAATAATAATACCAATCTGTAACAACGATACAAATACAAATTTTCTTCTTCGTGTGCTTTATTATTCGCTAAAAAGAATATGCTGCTGTTAAAAAATATAATAATAAATCATACTCCTAAGTAACTGCAAGTGCAAACAAAAAGCTTAGCCTATCAAATGCTAACAAAAGTTTGCTTTTTTTATAGTATTCAATATATTTTATTTCAAAATTCATGAAATTAACTTTCTAAACTACTATATTTTTATTGCAGGCTTATCAAATCACTACACTTATTCGAGAATACTCTGAAGCTTCAAAGGATATGTATGTTTCTTGATCTTTACGTGTTACGCCCAAGAGAGTTATTCTGGGAGTCCAAAATTGGAATATTTGCTATCAGCTCACTCAAAACCAACTGCTAAAACAATGCGATGGCCATGTCCGTCTGTCCGTACGAACGTCGAGATCTCATGAACTACAAAAGCTAGAAAGTGAAGATTAAGCATACAGAGAGACATAGACAAAACTGACAAGTCCAAACTTTTGAAAAATGTTTTAATATTTTTTAAATTTTGCATTAGTCTTGCAAGTTACTATCGATTTGCAGAATAACGTATTGCAACGCCCACTGTAACACTTTTGAAAATGTTGTTTATATTTTTTCACATTTTTGTTAGTCTTGTACATTTTTCTCGATATGCCAAAAATTTTTTGACCACGCCCACTCTAACGCCCACAAACCGCCAAAAACTGTCAGTGTGAAAATTTCTCCTTTGCTCTTCCACCAGCTCAGATAGTCGGGGAATTTGACTATTGCGATCTCTATTGTTGTATATAGGTCAGTTGTAGTCCAAAAGTTTTGCAACACCAAATGCAGTTGTCCAAATCAGCAGTCTAAAGGAATGAAACTAAAGCTGCTGAGGCGTTGAGTCAGCGGTCCCACGTCAGCTGCACAGCGGGCTTGCGACGGATGCAAAAGTACATAGTATGTATTCTGCCCAGCTCTCTTAGAAAATATTTAAAAAGCTTTAGTTGGTTTATACAAGACCCGCAAAGAATACAAACGGGTCCTGGCTATGAAACACAATAACGTGTGACAATAAAATAATAAAAGGAATAAATAATAAAAGGAAAAATAATAAACAATAAAATAATAAAAGGAATAAATAATAAACAATAAAATAATAAAAGGAATAAATAATGAAATAACAAATAATAAATAGTACATAATACCTAATACTTAATACATCATACATAATAACCAGCCCTAGTTCGAATTCGCGCCCAAACGAGCCACGGACTAAACCAGAAACCCAGCCACACAAAATCGGGTAAATCGATAGCACAAGCAAAATCGATGAGCCAACAAATCCCTATATAAAGCGGGCGGCTGGCCTCTGGGAAGTCAGTCAGTGTTCGGCAGCGATCGGATGGAAGTCATCAACCAAAAGCGATCAGTCAGCTCTACAGCAGGATCTCCCAGTGGCAAATATAATAAACCAAGATTGTAAGTGTTCATTCCTATTGCCTCTGCTGACTTAAAGGTCCAACAACAGGGGATCCTTCAATAGCACCACTGTCCTGAAACAAATAAATTTCCTGGACGACCCTGGCCGTCCCTGACTACCAGAGGCACGACAGAACGTCAGAGGTGGCGCCCGAACAGGCTTATAGTGGTGATTACAGGGAAACCGACGCCGAGAGAGTGATGTCTAGTTGGGTATATATGGCAACAAAACCCGAACTAGCAGAATACGCAAGTGAATTCGGATTGGATTGGTCGGGAAAAAACGAGGACTTACGAAGAACATTGGCGGCTCATTCAAAGAGCACGGACCACTCAAAAGCGATAAGAAGGAAGCTGACACTGCTAGCGGACAAATACAAGAAAGATAAAAGCCCCACCCGGATACCAGAAATCATAGTAACAGAGATAAGCTCGAGGATGGGCGACGAATAGGAGACAAAAATGGAGGGAAAGATGGAAACAGGAACAATCGATAGAGTGCAGAATTGGGGAATTAGATACCAAGGTACGACAAACCCTCTGGAATTTCTCGAGAAGATGGAACAATGGGCCACCGGATACGGACCCCGGCATGATCAGCTGGTCCAAACAATGTCATTCATACTGGAAGGAATCGCTATAGACTGGTGGAACACGACACCAACAAGGATCACCTCATGGGTACAACTGCGAACGGAGCTACTGGAGTACTTCCTGCACCGAGGTATGGAGAACAGTTGGAAACCCAGTTAGGCCAGTTGAGGCAACGAGAGAACGAACCAGTAAGGGAGTACGCGATGAACCTGAGGAAGCTCATGAGGTTCACAAAGCTCACAGAGACGGAAAAACTCGACTGGGTGTACAAAAACTGTAGGAGCTAACTTAAACTGTACACAAGGAGAAACGGATTAACAACGCTAACAGAATTCCTTAAGCTAGCCGAGGAAGTAGACGAAATCGAGCAAACGGCAGAGTGCTGCCGAACTGGGTCAGGAAACGGAGGAGGCCTGAGCGAATAAAGCTGGCAACTCAGGCAAGGAGGATAGGTCCAGCGGCATGCGAACACCTAATCTGCGATGGCTACCAGATAATAGCACGCTTCGGAATCGCGAATAGGAGCGCCAAAGGCATGGTAGACACCGGAGCATCGAGAAACGCGATGAGTAGAAACAAGTTCCGAGATTTAAAGAACCAAGGATGATGGAGCAGTGTGAGGGCAGAAATATCGCTGGCGGACGGATCACGACAAAATGCGATTGGAGGGTTCTCGGCGAAAGTCGAGTTTGGAGGGCAAGTGTTTGATACAACATTCATGATCATTCCCAACGTAGAAGGAGGAATCCTCCTGGGAATGGATTTTCTGGCAGGGGCAGAAAGCGTGCTGAGGTGTGGCGGACTAGATCTGTATAAAAGAAGGACCGGAGACGAAAGGATAAATGAGAAAGGAAACACAATAGAGATGACAAAGCCAGGGGAACCGTCCGAGGAGAAGATCAATACATTCCTGGAGGAGAATAGGCGGATATTCGAGACAATGGAAGGATTCAGTACCGCAGCAACGCACAAAATATACCTCAAAGACGACAAACCCATTAAACAGAGGCGAGGACTGTTCCAATGGACGGTGATGCCATTCGGACTGACGCATTGAATGAAAAACATTTAAAAAATGATTTGAAAGGGTGGGCGTCACAGTTCTGGGCGTCCTCTTTGATCAGCTCGAACTAAAATTCTTGCTACTTTATTTATATGCTATTATTAATATGCTATTTATGAACTTTTGCGTACTCTTGGAACGCTGCTGATGAAAGAGTACAGAGGAACACGAAGGAACATTTCGTCAAAATAATTGTGCCTATATTTGAGTCAGCAGCAATATAGTTTACGTTCATAATGCCCTAGCAACTAACTAGCTTCATACAAACAATGCTAATACGCCCCAACTGAGTTCAGCGCTCCGCGCTAAGAACGGTCAGCAGCGGCAATCGGACACCCAGTAACCGGGGTACCGAAATGCTCTGCATAAATGCTGAGTCTGCTTGCCGACCATGAGTTTATGGCGTGATGTATTGGAGCTAGGGTAAATTTATATTTTCTCGATTCTTTGTATTCAGTTTTAAGCTAGCACTTTAACAATAAAGAACAGCTACTCCGGCACTTGGCCGTAAAATACCATTTGTTTATATTGAACA
This sequence comes from Drosophila yakuba, assembly GCF_016746365.2. Taxonomy (NCBI): domain Eukaryota; kingdom Metazoa; phylum Arthropoda; class Insecta; order Diptera; family Drosophilidae; genus Drosophila; species Drosophila yakuba. The sequence goes on along the minus strand of NW_025048821.1, from coordinate 267,783 downwards.
ATATCGCTGAGCCAAAAGGCCAGCGATCGGCAAGGTCACGCCCTCCATCATAATCTCCGTAAGAAGTCATCATTCTCTGGCCTAGCAGCCGGACACACCGAGGACTCAGGAAGAAGACATTCCCAGCGTCTGGAGTTGCAGAAAACATCCGGGCTGGGGGAATAAGCTAATTTGTATGGCTGTAACTTGACTTAGCTGCTATGAGCTGAAGCCGCACAGTGGCTCAAAAGATACAGATACTATACAAAATTCAAATCGATCAAAGCGATCTTACACCGACCTATGGGTTTGTCGTATGAGGTGGTGTTCGTGAATATGTTCTTTATCATATTCAAAAGAGATCGGGTCCCCCGACGTCCCACCCCAAATTTCCAAGGCAAAAGATACTTTCAACTCAGCGTAAAAAACGCACGGCTTAGAGCAAATTGTGCTGTGGCGGGCATACATTTTTTCCTGGAGCTGGACGACAAAACTATTTCGGACGGAAATATGTTCATGGCGTCCGTTGTCCCCCTTCGACTCAGAAGTGACGGTTCTGACTACTGGAAAAATCCTCGGCCTTCTTCGGTGCATTAGTGGCGCTCCATCTTTTTCAAGTATGCTAAACAAACCCGAACATTGATTAAGGATACTGTGACTGACACTGAGGGCCAAATTTCTGAAATAAACCCCATTGAATATAGGACTAGGAAATGAAGGGCCATCAAGGTACAATATGAATTTGCCCTTACAATGGTTGATGGAAAAGTTCTCAAAGTACTGACGGACACTAAGTCAACATGGAAGTGTGCCATCTGCCATAAAAAGAAAAAGGATTTCAAAAGCGTGGACAACTTGATCAAGGATGAGCATAACTTGCAGCACGGTATTTCGCCCTTGCATTGCAGGCTAAGGACTTTGGAGTGGCTTACTAACTTCCAAGAAGTAATGAACAATTTAATGAGGGCATCATATCAAAGGAAAAAGAAGCGATCAGGAAGCAAAAAGATACAGGTTGAAATTAAAGAACAGCGAGGACTAAAGGTCCTGCCCAAAACTTTACGGGAATACCAACGATGGGAATACCTCCAGAGCATTTTATCACCATCACAAGGAAGTTGCTGAAATTACTGAAGTATGCCAACCCATAATTGAAAGATTGGGTGTGATCTTGAACGCAGTAAATTGCAGAGAAAGCGTGAATGCTGAAGAATTCGGAAAATATGCTGAGGGGACATCACACCTGCTGGAGGCTACCTATCCCGATAAGAAGATGACGCCCACGGTTCACAAAATGCTTGGCCACGGAAAAGATCTAATCGAGTACCAAAGTTTGCCAATTGGTGAATTATCCGAGGAAGCCCAAGAAGCCAAGAACAAGGAATACAAGAAATTCAGGTACTTCAACCCATTAAAATTTCAAGGACGAAACCAAGTGCGGATCTATTTTGTATGTTGGCGGCATCTTCTAATCCTTTTCTGGCTTCGTAAAGAGGCACTAGATATAATACTAAATATGTAAATTATAGTTATGGTCCAGATTGTTCTGTTTTATTAAATATTGTAGAATAAGATGCATTATTTGCAAAAAAAAGGTAGATAAAAAATTGACAAAATAAAAAAAGTTTAAATTTTTTTATTTTGTGCTTTTAAAATATTAAATATGTACCATATTAGCATTTTCAGAGAAAACAAATGAATTTGTCGAGTATAAAATTTACTTTTTATCACACCATATTACTATATGCCCACTTAATCGGAAGGTACTAAAATTACCTTTCAACTGTGAGCCATTGGCTGACATTTTCCAAATATTTCGGCTGACAAGTCCAAATTGACATATAAAGATAATACCAATCTGTAACAACGATACAAATACAAATTTTCTTCTTCGCGTGCTTTATTATTCGCTAAAAAGAATATGCTGCTGTTAAAAAATCAATATAATAATAAATCATACTCCTGAGTAATTGGAAGTGCAAATAAGCTTAGCCTATCAAATGCAAAAAAAATTTTGCTTTTTTTATAGTATTCAATATATTTTCTTTCAAAATTCATGAAATTAACTTTCTTAACTACTATTCTTTTATTGCAGGCTTATCAAATCACTACACTTATTCGAGAATACTCTGAAGCTGCAAAGGATATGTATGTTTCTTGATCTTTACGTGTTACGCCCAAGAGAGTTATTCTGGGAGTCCAAAATTGGAATATTTGCTATCAGCTCACTAAAAACCAACTGCTAAAACAATGCGATGGCCATGTCCGTCTGTCCGTATGAACGTCGAGATCTCATGAACTATAAAAGCTAGAAAGTTAAGATTAAGCATACAGAGAGACATAGACAAAACTGACAAGTCCAAACTTTTGCAAAAATGTTTTAATATTTTTTAAATTTTGCATTAGTCTTGCAAGTTTCTATCGATTTGCAGAATAACGTATTGCAACGCCCACTCTAACACTTTTGAAAATGTTGTTTATAAATTTTCACATTTTTGTTAGTCTTGTAAATTTTTCTCGATTTGCCAAAAATTTTTTGGCCACGCCCACTCTAACGCCCACAAACCGCCAAAAACTGTCAGTGTGAAAATTTCTCCTTTGCTCTTCCACCAGCTCAGATAGTCGGGGAATTCGACTATTGCGATCTCTATTGTTGTATATAGGTCAGTTGTAGCCCAAAAGTTTTGCAACACCAAATGCAGTTGTCCAAATCAGCAGTCTAAAGGAATGAAACCAAAGCTGCTGAGGCGTTGAGTCAGCGGTCCCACGTCATCTGCACAGCGGGCTTGCGACGGATGCAAAAGTACATGGTATGTATTCTGCCCAGCTCTCTTAGAAAATATTTAAAAAGCTTTAGTTGGTTTATACAAGACCCGCAAAGAATACAAACGGGTCCTGGCTATGAAACACAATAACGTGTGACAATAAAATAATAAAAGGAATAAATAATAAACAATAAAATAATAAAAGGAATAAATAATAAACAATAAAATAATAAAAGGAATAAATAATGAAATACCAAATAATAAATAGTACATAATACCTAATACTTAATACATCATACATAATAAGCAGCCGTAGTTCGAATTCGAACTACCCAAACGAGCCACGGACCACACTAAACCAGAAACCCAGCCACACTAAATAGGGTAAATCGATAGCACAAGCAAAATCGATAGAGCCAACCAATCCCTATATAAAGCGGGCGGCTGGCCTCTGGGAAGTCAGTCAGTGTTCGGCACCGATCGGATGGAAGTCATCAACCAAAAGCGACCAGCCAGCTCTACAGCAGGATCTCCCAGTGGCAAATATAATAAACCAGGATAGTAAGTGTTCATTCCTATTGCCTCTGCTGACTTAAGGGTCCAACAACAGGGGATCCTTCAATAGCACCACTGTCCTGAAACAAATAAATTTCCTGGACGATCCTGGCCGTCCCTGACTACCAGAGGCACGACAAAACGTCAGAGATGGCGCCCGAACAGGCTTATAGTGGTGATTACAGGGAAACCGACGCCGAGAGAGTGATGTCTAGTTGGGTATATATGGCAACAAAACCGGAACTAGCAGAATACGCAAGTGAATTCGGATTGGATTGGTCGGGAAAAAACGAGGACTTACGAAGAACACTGGCGGCTCTTTCAAAGAGCACGGACCACTCAGAAACGATAAGAAGGAAACTGACACTGCTAGCGGACAAATACAAGAAAGATAAAAGCCCCACCCGGATACCAGAAATCATAGTAACAGATGGGCGACGAAAAGAAGACAAAAATGGAGGGAAAGATGGAAACAGGAACAATCGATAGAGTGCGGAATTGGGGAATTAGATACCAAGGTACGACAAACCCGCTGGAATTTCTCGAGAAGATGGAACAATGGGCCACCGGATACGGACCCCGGCATGATCAGCTGGTCCAAACAATGTCATTCATACTGGAAGGAATCGCTATAGACTGGTGGAACACGACACCAACAAGGATCACCTCATGGGTACAACTGCGAACGGAGCTACTGGAGTACTTCCTGCACCGAGGTATGGAGAACAGTTGGAAACCCAGTTAGGCCAGTTGAGGCAACGAGAGACCGAACCAGTAAGGGAGTACGCGATGAACCTGAGGAAGCTCATGAGGTTCACAAAGCTCACAGAGACGGAAAAACTCGACTGGGTGTACAAAAACTGTAGGAGCTAACTGAAACTGTACACAAGGAGAAACGGATTAATAACGCTAACAGAATTCCTTAAGCTAGCCGAGGAAGTAGAGGAACTGGGTCGGGAAATGGAGGAGGCCTGAGCGAATAAAGCTGGCAACTCAGGCAAGGAGAATAGGTCCAGCGGCAGGCGAACACCTAATCTCCGATGGCTACCAGATAATAGCACGCTTCGGAATCGCGAATAGGAGCGCCAAAGGCATGGTAGACACCGGACCATCAAGAAGCGCGATGAGTAGAAACATGTTCCGAGATTTAAAGAACCAAGGAAGCAGTGTGAGGGCAGAAATATCGCTGGCGGACGGATCACGACAATATGCGATTGGAGGGTTCTCGTCGAAAGTCGAGTTTGGAGGGCAAGTGTTTAATACAACATTCATGATCATTCCCAACGTAGAAGGAGGAATCCTCCAAGAATGGATTTTCTGGCAGGGGCAGAAAGCGTGCTGAGGTGTGGCGGACTAGAGCTGGATAAAAGAAGGACCGGAGACGAAAGGATAAATGAGAAAGGAAACACAAAAGAGACTACAAAGCCAGGGGAACCGTCGGAGGAGAAGATCAATACATTCCTGGAGGAGAACAAGCGGATATTTGAGACAATGGAAGGAGTCAGTACCGCAGCAACGCACAAAATATACCTCAAAGACGACAAACCCATTAAACATAGGTATTATCCGCGAAACCCAAAACAACAGGCTATAATTAACGAACAAGTAGTCGAATTACTCAGCCTGGGTCTGATCCATACAGTGCATCAGTAGTGCTGGTAAGGAAAAAGAATAACGAATGGAGAATGTGCATCGACTACAGGCTATTAAACGACCGGACAGAGAAGGATGCATACCCGGTACCACGCATGAACTTTATCCTCGACCAGCTAAGGGAAGCCAAATTTATAAGCACCATCGACTTAAAATTGGGCTACTGGCAATTCCTAGTGGAGCAGAAGAGTAGACAATATACGGCGTTTACGGTACCAGGGCGAGGACTGTTCGAATGGACGGTGATGCCATTCGGACTGACGCATTGGATGAAAAACATTTAAAAAACAAGAGAGAACGCTATAGTCGAGTTCCCCGACTATCTGATACCCGTTACTCAGCTAGTGTAAGTGCGAAGGACAGTTTTTGGCGGTTTGTGGGCGTTAGAGTGGGCGTGGCCAAAAGTTTTTTGGCGAATAGATAGAAATTTGCAAGACTAATACAAAAATGAAAAAATATCAAAACATTTTTCAAAAGTGTGGGCGTGGCAGCTTTGGGCGATTTGTGGGCGTTAGAGTGGGCGTGGCAAAAAGTGTTTTTGCAAATCGATAGAAATTTTCAAGACCAATACAAAAATGAAAAAATATTAAATTATTTTACAAAAGTGTGGGCGTGGCAGTTTTGGGCGGTTTGTGGGCGTTAGCGTGGGCGTGGCAAAAAGTTTTTTTGCAAATCGATAGAAAATTACAAGACCAATACAAAAATGAAAAAATATTAAAACATTTTTCAAAAGTGTGGGCGTCGCAGTTTTGGGCGGTTCGTGGGCGTTAGAGTGGGCGTGGCAACATGAATCGACATGTTGAATCGACAACATGAATTTGCGCTGCGTCTATGTCTCTGGAGTCTGTATGCTTAATCTCAACTTTCTAGCTTGTGTAGTTCCTGAGATCTCGACGTTCATACGGACAGACAGACGGACAGACGGTCGGACAGACGGGCGGACAGACGGACATGGCCAAATCGACTCGGCTATTGATCCTGATCAGGAATATATATACTTTATATGATCGGAAACGCGTCCTTCTGCCTGTTACATACTTTTCAACGAATCTAGTATACCCTTTTACTCTACGAGTAACGGGTATATTGATTTGAAAGGGTGGGCGTCACAGTTCTGGGCGTCCTCTTTGATCAGCTCGAACTAAAATTCTTGCTACTTTTTTTTATATGCTATTATTAATATGCTATTTATGAACTTTTGCGCACTCTTTGAACGCTGCCGATGAAAGAGTACTGAGGAACACGAAGGAACATTTCGTCAAAATAATTGTGGCTACCAGTGTAAGTTAACAACTAAGGGAGCGCTCAATATATTTGAGTCAGCAGCAATATAGTTTACGTTCATAATGCCCTAGTAACTAAGTACCTTCATACAAACAATGCTAATACGCCCCAACTGAGTTCAGCCCTCCGCGCTAAGAACGGTCAGCAGCGGCAATCGGACACCCAGTAACCGGGGTACCGAATTGCGCTGCATAAATGCTGAGTCTGCTTGCCGACCATGGGTTTATGGCGTGATGTATTGGAGCTAGACTATATTTATATTTTCTCGATTTTTTGTATTCAGTTTTAAGCTAGCACTTTAACAATAAAGAACAGCTACTCCGGCACTTGGCCGTAAAATACCATTTGTTTATATTGAACATTCTCGCTAAGCCAAAAGGCCAGCGATCGACCAAGGGGGCAAGGTCACGCCCTTCATCATAATCAACGTAAGAAGTCATCACTCTCTGGCCTAGCAGCCGGACACACCGAGGACTCAGGAAGAAGACATTCCCAGCGTCTGGAGTTGCAGAAAACATCCGGGCTGGGGGAATAAGCTAATTTGTATGGCTGTAACTTGACTTAGCTGCTATGAGCTGAAGCCGCACAGTGGCTCAAAAGATACAGATACTATACAAAAATCAAATTTTTGATGACAACGGATCGCTGCATTCGACAGGTAAAAGTTCAAAAGGGTTGAATCCAAAAATTTTCAAAAAGCAAGGTAGAATAAATGTATAATATTCTTTGCACGTGCAGGCATACCTGTTTTACCGAAGTACTAATTTTCACATATTTTTCAACTTTGATGGAAAAAAGAAAGCGATCTTACACCGACTTATGGGTTTGGCGTATGAGGTGTTGTTCTTGAATATGTTCTTTATCATATTCAAAAGAGATCGGGTCCCCCGACGTCCCACCCCAAATTTCCAAGGCAAAAGATACTTTCAACTCAGCGTAAAAAACGCGCGGCTTAGAGCAAATTGTGCTGTGGCGGGCATACATTTTTTCCTGGAGCTGGACGACAAAACTATTTCGGACGGAAATATGTTCATGGCGTCCGTTGTCCTCCTTCGACTCAGAAGTGACGGTTCTGACTACTGGAAAAATCCTCGGCCTTCTTCGGTGCATTACTGGCGCTCCATCTTTTTCAAGTATGCAAAACAAACCCGAACATTGATTAAGGATACTGTGACTGATATTGAGGGCCAAATTTCTGAAATAAACCCCATGGAATATAGGACTAGAAATGAAGGACCATCAAGGTACAATATTAATTTGCCCTTACAATAGTTGATGGAAAAGTTCTTAAAGTACTGACGGACACTAAGTCAACATGGAAGTGTGCCATCTGCCATAAAAAGAAAAAGGATTTCAATAGCGTGGACGACTTGATCAAGGATCAGCATAACTTGCAGCACGGTATTTCGCCCTTGCATTGCAGGCTAAGGACTTTGGAGTTCATTTTGAAACTGGCTTACTAACTTCCAAGAGGTAATGAACATTTTAATAAGGGCATCATATCAAAGGAAAAAGAAGCGATCAGGAAGCAAAAAGATACAGGACGAAATTAAAGAACAGCGAGGACTAAAGGTAGACTGCCCAAAACTTTACGGGAATACCAACGATGGGAATACCTCCAGAGCATTTTATCACCATCACAAGGAAGTTGCTGAAATTACTGAAGTATGCCAACCCATAATTGAAAGATTGGGTGTGATCTCGAACGCAGTAAATTGCAGAGAAAGCGTGAATGCTGAAGAATTCGGAAAATATGCTGAGGGGACATCACACCTGCTGGAGGCTACCTATCCCGATAAGAAGATGACGCCCACGGTTCACAAAATGCTTGGCCACGGAAAGGATCTAATTGAGTACCAAAGTTTGCCAATTGGTGAATTATCCGAGGAAGCCCAAGAAGCCAAGAACAAGGAATACAAGAAATTCAGGTACTCCAACCTATTAAAATTTCAAGGACGAAACCAAGTGCGGATCTATTTTGTATGTTGGCGGCATCTTCTAATCCTTTTCTGGCTTCGTAAAGAGGCACTAGATATAATACTAAATATGTAAATTATAGTTATGGTCCAGATTGTTCTGTTTTATTAAATATTGTAGAATAAGATGCATTATTTGCAAAAAAAAGGTAGATAAAAAATTGACAAAATAAAAAAAGTTTAAATTTTTTTATTTTGTGTTTTTAAAATATTAAATATGTAGCATTCAGAGAAAACAAATGAATTTGTCGAAACTGGATAAAAATTGAGAAAACTGCCTCAAAAAACATTAATTTTCGAGTATAAAATTTACTTTTTATCACACCATATTACTATATGCCCACTTAATCGGAAGGTACTAAAATTACCTTTCAACTGTGTGCCATTGGACTGATATTTCCCAAATATTTCGGCTGACAAGTCCAAACTGACATATAATAATAATACCAATCTGTAACTACGATACAAATACAAATTTTCTTCTTCGCGTGCTTTATTATTCGCTAAAAAGAATATGCTGCTGTTAAAAAATCAATATAATAATAAATCATACTCCTAAGTAACTGGAAGTGCAAATAAGCTTAGCCTATCAAATTCAAAAAAAAAGTTTGCCTTTTTTATATATTTTATTTTGAATATATTTTATTTCAAAATTCATGAAATTAACTTTCTTAACTACTATTTTTTTATTGCAGGCTTATCAAATCACTACACTTATTCGAGAATACTCTGAAGCTGCAAAGGATATGTATGTTTCTTGATCTTTACGTGTTACGCCCAAGAGAGTTATTATGGGAGTCCAAAATTAGAATATTTTCTATCAGCTTACTCAAAACCAACTGCTAAAACAATGCGATGGCCATGTCCGTCTGTCCGTACAAAAGCTAGAAAGTTAAGATTAAGCATACAGAGAGACATAGACAAAACTGCCAAGTCCAAACTTTTGAAAAATGTTTTGATATTTTTTAAATTTTGCATTAGTCTTGCAAGTTTTTATCGATTTGCAGAATAACGTATTGCAACGCCCACTGTAACACTTTTGAAAATGTTGTTTATATTTTTTCACATTTTTGTTAGTCTTGTAAATTTTTCTCGATTTGCCAAAAATTTTTTGGCCACGCCCACTCTAACGCCCACAAACCGCCAAAAACTGTCAGTGTGAAAATTTCTCCTTTGCTCTTCCACCAGCTCAGATAGTCGGGGAATTCGACTATTGCGATCTCTATTGTTGTATATAGGTCAGTTGTAGCCCAAAAGTTTTGCAACACCAAATGCACTTGTCCAAATCAGCAGTCTAAAGGAATGAAACCAAAGCTGCTGAGGCGTTGAGTCAGCGGTCCCACGTCATCTGCACAGCGGGCTTGCGACGGATGCAAAAGTACATGGTATGTATTCTGCCCAGCTCTCTTAGAAAATATTTAAAAAGCTTTAGTTGGTTTATACAAGACCCGCAAAGAATACAAACGGGTCCTGACTATGAAACACAATAACGTGTGACAATAAAATAATAAAAGGAATAAATAATAAACAATAAAATAATAAAAGGAATAAAAGGAATAAATAATAAACAATAAAATAATAAAAGGAATAAATAATGAAATACCAAATAATATATAGTACATAATACCTAATACTTAATACATCATACATAATAAGCAGCCGTAGTTCGAACTCGAACTACCCAAACGAGCCACGGACCACACTAAACCAGAAACCCAGCCACACTAAATAGGGTAAATCGATAGCACAAGCAAATTCGATAGAGCCAACCAATCCCTATATAAAGCGGGCGGCTGGCCTCTGGGAAGTCAGTCAGTGTTCGGCACCGATCGGATGGAAGTCATCAACCAAAAGCGACCAGCCAGCTCTACAGCAGGATCTCCCAGTGGCAAATATAATAAACCAGGATAGTAAGTGTTCATTCCTATTGCCTCTGCTGACTTAAGGGTCCAACAACAGGGGATCCTTCAATAGCACCACTGTCCTGAAACAAATAAATTTCCTGGACGACCCTGACTACCAGAGGCACGACAGAACGTCAGAGGTGGCGCCCGAACAGGCTTATAGTGGTGATTACAGGGAAACCGACGCCGAGAGAGTGATGTCTAGTTGGGTATATATGGCAACAAAACCGGAACTAGCAGAATACGCAAGAGAATTCGGATTGGATTGGTCGGGAAAAAACGAGGACTTACGAAGAACATTGGCGGCTCTTTCAATGCGCAGGGACCACTCAGAAACGATAAGAAGGAAGCTGACACTGCTAGCGGACAAATACAAGAAAGACAAAAGCCCCACCCGGATACCAGAAATCATAGTAACAGAGATAAGCTCGAGGATGGGCGACGAATAGGAGACAAAAATGGAGGGAAAGATGGAAACAGGAACAATCGATAGAGTGCGGAATTGGGGAATTAGATACAAAGGTACGACAAACCCGCTGGAATTCCTCGAGAAGATGGAACAATGGGCCACCGGATACGGACCCCGGCATGATCAGCTGGTCCAAACAATGTCATTCATACTGGAGGGAATCGCTATAGACTGGTGGAACACGACACCAACAAGGATCACCTCATGGGTACAACTACGAACGGAACTACTGGAGTACTTCCTTCACCGAGGTATGGAGAACAGTTGGAAACCCAGTTAGGCCAGTTGAGGCAACGAGAGAACGAACCAGTAAGGGAGTACGCGACGAACCTGAGGAAGCTCATGAGGTTCACAAAGCTCACAGAGACGGAAAAACTCGACTGGGTGTACAAAAACTGTAGGAGCTAACTGAAACTGTACACAAGGAGAAACGGATTAATAACGCTAACAGAATTCCTTAAGCTAGCCGAGGAAGTAGAGGAAATCGAGCAAACGGCAGAGTGCTGCCGAACTGGGTCGGGAAACGGAGGAGGCCTGAGCGAATAGCGCCAAAGGCATGGTAGACACCGGAGCATCAAAAAGCGCGATGAGTAGAAATATGTTCCGAGATTTAAAGAACCAAGGAAGCAGTGTGAGGGCAGAAATATCGCTGGCGAACGGATCACGACAAAATGCGATTGGAGGGTTCTCGTCGAAAGTCGAGTTTGGAGGGCAAGTGTTTAATACAACATACATCATTCCCAACGTAGAAGGAGGAATCCTCCAAGAATGGATTTTCTGGCCGGGGCAGAAAGCGTGCTGAGGTGTGGCGGACTAGAGCTGGATAAAAGAAGGACCGGAGACGAAAGGATAAATGAGAAAGGAAACACAAGAGAGACGACAAAGCCAGGGGAACCGTCTTAGGAGAAGATCAATACATTCCTGGAGGAGAACAAGCGGATATATTAGAGACAATGGAAGGAGTCAGTACCGCAGCGACGCACAAAATATACCTCAAAGACGACAAACCCATTAAACATAGGTATTATCCGCGAAACCCAAAACAACAGGCTATAATTAACGAACAAGTAGTCGAATTACTCAGCCTGGGTCTGATCCATACAGTGCATCAGTGGTGCTGGTAAGGAAAAAGAATAACGAATGGAGAATGTGCATCGACTACAGGCTATTGAACGACCGGACAGAGAAGGATGCATACCCGGTACCACGCATGAACATCATCCTCGACCAGCTAATTGAAGCCAAATTTATAAGCACCATCGACTTAAAATTGGGCTACTGGCAATTCCTAGTGGATCAGAAGAGTAGCCAATATACGGCGTTTACGGTACCAGGGCGAGGACTCTTCCAATGGAGGGTGATGCCATTCGGACTGACCACAGCATCGGCGACGTTTCGAAGCAAAAACATTTAAAAAATGATTTGAAAGGGTGGGCGTCACAGTTCTGGGCGTCCTCTTTGATCAGCTTGAACTAAAATGCTTGCTACTTTTTTTTATATGCTATTATTAATATGCTATTTATGAACTTTTGCGCACTCTTTGAACGCTGCTGATGAAAGAGTACTGAGGAACATTTCGTCAAAATAATTGTGGCTACCAGTGTAAGTTAACAACTAATGGAGCGCTCAATATATTTGAGTCAGCAGCAATATAGTTTACGTTCATAATGCCCTAGCAACTAAGTACCTTCATACAAACAATGCTAATACGCCCCAACTGAGTTCAGCCCTCCGCGCTAAGAACGGTCAGCAGCGGCAATCGGACACCCAGTAACCGGGGTACCGAATTGCGCTGCATAAATGCTGAGTCTGCTTGCCGACCATGGGTTTATGGCGTGATTCGATTCTTTGTATTCAGTTTTAAGCTAGCACTTTAACAATAAAGAACAGCTACTCCGGCACTTGGCCGTAAAATACCATTTGTTTATATTGAACATTCTCGCTGAGCCAAAAGGCTGTTAATGACAACGGATCGCTGCATTCGACAGGTAAAAGTTCAAAAGGGTTGAATCCAAAAATGTTCAAAAAGCAAGGTAGAATAAATGTATAATATTCTTTGCACGTGCAGGCATACCTGTTTTACCAAAGTACTAATTTTCACATATTTATACCCGTTACTCGTAGAGTAAACGGGTATACTAGATTCGTTGAAAAGTATGTAACAGGCAGAAGGAAGCGTTTCCGACCATATAAAGTATATATATTCTTGATCAGGATCTATAGCCAAGTCGATCTGGCCATGTCCGTCTGTCCGTCCGTCCGTCCGTCTGTCCGTCTGTCCGTCCGTCCGTCTGTCCGTCTGTCTGTCCGTATGAACGTCGAGATCTCAGAAACTACAAAAGCTAGAAAGTTGAGATTAGGCATACAGACTCCCAAGACATAGAAGCAGCGCAATTTTGCCTATTCATGTTGCCACGCCCACTCTAACGCCCACAAACCGCCCAAAACTGCCACGGCAACACTTTTGAAAAATGTTTTAATATTTTTTAATTTTTGTATTGGTCTTCTAAATTTCTATCGATTTGCCAAAAAACTTTTTGCCACGCCCACTCTAACGCCCACAAACCGCCCAAAGCTGCCACGCCCACACTTTTGAAAAATGTTTTGATATTTTTTCATTTTTGTATTAGTCTTGTAAATTTCTATCGATTTGCAAAAAAACTTTTTGCCACGCCCACCCTAACGCCCACAAATTTCAGTGTTTAAGACTCTCCTTCGTACTTCCACCAGCTGAGTAACGGGTATCAGCGACTATAGCGTTCTCTCTTGTTTTCAACTTTGATGGAAAAAAGAAAGCGATCTTACACCGACTTATGGGTTTGGCGTATGAGGTGTTGTTCTTGAATATGTTCTTTATCATATTCAAAAGAGATCGGGTCCCCCGACGTCCCACCCCAAATTTCCAAGGCAAAAGATACTTTCAACTCAGCGTAAAAAACGCGCGGCTTAGAGCAAATTGTGCTGTGGCGGGCATACATTTTTTCCTGGAGCTGGACGACAAAACTATTTCGGACGGAAATATGTTCATGGCGTCCGTTGTCCCCCTTCGACTCAGAAGTGACGGTTCTGACTACTGGAAAAATCCGCGGCCTTCTTCGGTGCATTAGTGGCGCTCCATCTTTTTCAAGTATGCTAAACAAACCCGAACATTGATTAAGGATACTGTGACTGACACTGAGGGCCAAATTTCTGAAATAAACCCCATTGAATATAGGACTAGGAAATGAAGGGCCATCAAGGTACAATATGAATTTGCCCTTACAATGGTTGATGGAAAAGTTCTCAAAGTACTGACGGACACTAAGTCAACATGGAAGTGTGCCATCTGCCATAAAAAGAAAAAGGATTTCAAAAGCGTGGACGACTTGATCAAGGATCAGCATAACTTGCAGCACGGTATTTCGCCCTTGCATTGCAGGCTAAGGACTTTGGAGTTCATTTTGAAACTGGCTTACTAACTTCCAAGAAATAATGAACATTTTAATGAGGGCATCATATCAAAGGAAAAAGAAGCGATCAGGAAGCAAAAAGATACAGGACGAAATTAAAGAACAGCGAGGACTAAAGGTAGACTGCCCAAAACTTTACGGAAATACCAACGATGGGAATACCTCCAGAGCATTTTATCACCATCACAAGGAAGTTGCTGAAATTACTGAAGTATGCCAACCCATAATTGAAAGATTGGGTGTGATCTCGAACGCAGTAAATTGCAGAGAAAGCGTGAATGCTGAAGAATTCGGAAAATATGCTGAGGGGACATCACACCTGCTGGAGGCTACCTATCCCGATAAGAAGATGACGCCCACGGTTCACAAAATGCTTGGCCACGTAAAGGATCTAATTGAGTACCAAAGTTTGCCAATTGGTGAATTATCCGAGGAAGCCCAAGAAGCCAAGAACAAGGAATACAAGAAATTCAGGTACTCCAACCTATTAAAATTTCAAGGACGAAACCAAGTGCGGATCTATTTTGTATGTTGGCGGCATCTTCTAATCCTTTTCTGGCTTCGTTAAGAGGCACTAGATATAATACTAAATATGTAAATTATAGTTATGGTCCAGATTGTTCTGTATTATTAAATATTGTAGAATAAGATGCATTATTTAAAAAAAAAAAAAAGGTAAAAATAGATCAAAAATTGAAATTAAATTTTTTTATTTTGTGTTTTTAAAATATTAAATATGTAGCCTTTTCAGAGAAAACAAATGAATTTGTCGAAACTGGATAAAAATTGAGAAAACTGCCTCAAAAAACATTAATTTTCGAGTATAAAATTTACTTTTTATCACACCATATTACTATATGCCCACTTAATCGGAAGGTACTAAAATTACCTTTCAAAGTTTACTTTTTTTATAGTATTCAATATATTTTATTTCAAAATTCATGAAATTAACTTTCTTAATTACTATTTTTTTTATTGCAGGCTTATCAAATCACTACACTTATTCGAGAATACTCTGAAGCTGCAAAGGATATGTATTTTTCTTGATCTTTACGTGTTACGCCCAAGAGAGTTATTATGGGAGTCCAAAATTGGAATATTTGCTATCAGCTCACTCAAAACCAACTGCTAAAACAATGCGATGACCATGTCCGTCTGTCCGTATGAACGTCGAGATCTCATGAACTACAAAAGCTAGAAAGTTAAGATTAAGCATACAGAGAGACATAGACAAAACTGCCAAGTCCAAACTTTTGAAAAATGTTTTGATATTTTTTAAATTTTGCATTAGTCTTGCAAGTTTCTATCGATTTGCAGAATAACGTATTGCAACGCCCACTGTAACACTTTTGAAAATGCTGTTTATATTTTTTCACAGTTTTATTAGCCTTGTAAATTTTTCTCGATTTGCCAAAAATTTTTTGGCCACGCCCACTCTAACGCCCACAAACCGCCAAAAACTGTCAGTGTGAAAATTTCTCCTTTGCTCTTCCACCAGCTCAGATAGTCGGGGAATTCGACTATTGCGATCTCTATTGTTGTATATAGGTCAGTTGTAGCCCAAAAGTTTTGCAACACCAAATGCAGTTATCCAAATCAGCAGTCTAAAGGAATGAAACCAAAGCTGCTGAGGCGTTGAGTCAGCGGTCCCACGTCATCTGCACAGCGGGCTTGCGACGGATGCAAAAATACATGGTATGTATTCTGCCCAGCTCTCTTAGAAAATATTTAAAAAGCTTTAGTTGGTTTATACAAGACCCGCAAAGAATACAAACGGGTCCTGGCTATGAAATACAATAACGTGTGACAATAAAATTATAAAAGGAATAAATAATAAACAATAAAATAATAAATGGAATAAATAATGAAATAACAAATAATAAATAGTACATAATACCTAATACTTAATACATCATACATAATAACCAGCCCTAGTTCGAATTCGCGCCCAAACGAGCCACGGACTAAACCAGAAACCCAGCCACACAGAATCGGGTAAATCGATAGCACAAGCAAAATCGATGAGCCAACAAATCCCTATATAAAGCGGGCGGCTGGCCTCTGGGAAGTCAGTCAGTGTTCGGCAGCGATCGGATGGAAGTCATCAACCAAAAGCGATCAGTCAGCTCTACAGCAGGATCTCCCAGTGGCAAATATAATAAACCAAGATAGTAAGTGTTCATTCCTATTGCCTCTGCTGACTTAAAGGTCCAACAACAGGGGATCCTTCAATAGCACCAGTGTCCTGAAACAAATAAATTTCCTGGACGACCCTGGCCGTCCCTGACTACCAGAGGCACGACAGAACGTCAGAGGTGGCGCCCGAACAGGCTTATAGTGGTGATTACAGGGAAACCGACGCCGAGAGAGTGATGTCTAGTTGGGTATATATGGCAACAAAACCCGAACTAGCAGAATACGCAAGTGAATTCGGAATGGATTGGTCGGGAAAAAACGAGGAGTTACGAAGAACATTGGCGGCTCTTTCAAAGAGCACGGTCCACTCAGAAACGATAAGAAGGAAGCTGACACTGCTAGCGGACAAATACAAGAAAGACAAAAGCCCCACCCGGATACCAGAAATCATAGTAACAGAGATAAGCTCGAGGATGGGCGACGAAAAGGAGACAAAAATGAAGGGAAAGATGGAAACAGGAACAATCGATAGAGTGTGGAATTGGGGAATTAGATACCAAGGTACGACAAACCCGCTGGAATTCCTCGAGAAGATGGAACAATGGGCCACCGGATACGGACCCCGGCATGATCAGCTGGTCCAAACAATGTCATTCATACTGGAAGGAATCGCTATAGACTGGTGGAACACGACACCAACAAGGATCACCTCATGGGTACAACTGCGAACGGAGCTACTGGAGTACTTCCTGCACCGAGGTATGGAGAACAGTTGGAAACCCAGTTAGGCCAGTTGAGGCAACGAGAGAACGAACCAGTAAGGGAGTACGCGATGAACCTGAGGAAGCTCATGAGGTTCACAAAGCTCACAGAGACGGAAAAACTCGACTGGGTGTACAAAAACTGTAGGAGCTAACTTAAACTGTACACAAGGAGAAACGGATTAACAACGCTAACAGAATTCCTTAAGCTAGCCGAGGAAGTAGACGAAATCGAGCAAACGGCAGAGTGCTGCCGAACTGGGTCAGGAAACGGAGGAGGCCTGAGCGAATAAAGCTGGCCACTCAGGCAAGGAGGATAGGTCCAGCGGCATGCGAACACCTAATCTGCGATGGCTACCAGATAATAGCACGCTTCGGAATCGCGAATAGGAGCGCCAAAGGCATGGTAGACACCGGACCATCAAGAAGCGCGATGAGTAGAAACATGTTCCGAGATTTAAAGAACCAAGGAAGATGGAGCAGTGTGAGGGCAGAAATATGCTGGCGGACGGATCACGACAAAATGCGATTGGAGGGTTCTCGGCGAAAGTCGAGTTTGGAGGGCAAGTGTTTGATACAACATTCATGATCATTCCCAACGTAGAAGGAGGAATCCTCCAAGAATTGATTTTCTGGCAGGGGCAGAAAGCGTGCTGAGGTGTGGCGGACTGGATAAAAGAAGGACCGGAGACGAAAGGATAAATGAGAAAGGAAACACAAGAGAGACGACAAAGCCAGGGGAACCGTCCGAGGAGAACAAGCGGATATTAGAGACAATGGAAGGAGTCAGTACCGCAGCAACGCACAAAATATACCTCAAAGACGACAAACCCATTAAAAAGAGGTATTATCCGCGAAACCCAAAAAAACAGGCTATAATTAACGAACAAGTAGACGAAATTCTCAACCTGGGTCTGATCCATACAGTGCATCAGTGGCGCTGGTAAAGAAAACGAATAACGAATGGAGAATGTGCATCGACTACAGGCTATTGAACGAGCGGACAGAGAAGGATGAATACCCGGTACCACGCATGAACTTCATCCTCGACCAGCCATCGCACCATCGACTTAAAATTGGGCTACTGGCAATTCCTAGTGGAGCAGAAGAGTAGACAATATACGGCGTTTACGGTACCAGGGCGAGGACTCTTCCAATGGACGGTGATGCCATTCGGACTGACCACAGCATCGGCGACGTTTCAAAGCAAAAACATTTAAAAAATGATTTGAAAGGGTGGGCGTCACAGTTCTGGGCGTCCTCTTTGATCAGCTTGAACTAAAATGCTTGCTACTTTTTTTTATATGCTATTATTAATATGCTATTTATGAACTTTTGCGTACTCTTTGAACGCTGCTGATGAAAGAGTACTGAGGAACACGAAGGAACATTTCGTCAAAATAATTGTGCCTACCAGTGTAAGTTAACAACTAATGGAGCGCTTAATATATTTGAATCAGCAGCAATATAGTTTACGTTCATAATGTCCTAGCAACTAAGTACCTTCATACAAACAATGCTAATACGCCCCAACTGAGTTCAGCCCTCCGCGCTAAGAACGGTCAGCAGCGGCAATCGGACACCCAGTAACCGGGGTACCGAATTGCGCTGCATAAATGCTGAGTCTGCTTGCCGACCATGGGTTTATGGCGTGATTCGATTCTTTGTATTCAGTTTTAAACTAGCACTTTAACAATAAAGAACAGCTACTCCGGCACTTGGCCGTAAAATACCATTTGTTTATATTGAACATTCTCGCTGAGCCAAAAGGCCAGCGATCGACCAGGGGGCAAGGTCACGCCCTCCATCATAATCAACGTAAGAAGTCATCATTCTCTGGCCTAGCAGCCGGACACACCGAGGACTCAGGAAGAAGACATTCCCAGCGTCTGGAGTTGCAGAAAACATCCGGGCTGGGGGAATAAGCTAATTTGTATGGCTGTAACTTGACTTAGCTGCTATGAGCTGAAGCCGCACAGTGGCGCAAAAGATCAAAAATCAAATTTTTGATGACAACGGATCGCTGCATTCGACAGGTAAAAGTTCAAAAGGGTTGAATCCAAAAATTTTCAAAAAGCAAGGTAGAATAAATGTATAATATTCTTTGCACGTGCAGGCATACCTGTTTTACCGAAGTACTAATTTTCACATATTTTTTAACTTTGATGGAAAAAAGAAAGCGATCTTACACCGACTTATGGGTTTGGCGTATGAGGTGTTGTTCTTGAATATGTTCTTTATCATATTCAAAAGAGATCGGGTCCCCCGACGTCCCACCCCAAATTTCCAAGGCAAAAGATACTTTCAACTCAGCGTAAAAAACGCGCGGCTTAGAGCAAATTGTGCTGTGGCGGGCATACATTTTTTCCTGGAGCTGGACGACAAAACTATTTCGGACGGAAATATGTTCATGGCGTCCGTTGTCCCCCTTCGACTCAGAAGTGACGGTTCTGACTACTGGAAAAATCCGCGGCCTTCTTCGGTGCATTAGTGGCGCTCCATCTTTTTCAAGTATGCTAAACAAACCCGAACATTGATTAAGGATACTGTGACTGACACTGAGGGCCAAATTTCTGAAATAAACCCCATTGAATATAGGACTAGGAAATGAAGGGCCATCAAGGTACAATATGAATTTGCCCTTACAATGGTTGATGGAAAAGTTCTCAAAGTACTGACGGACACAAAGTCAACATGGAAGTGTGCCATCTGCCATAAAAAGAAAAAGGATTTCAAAAGCGTGGACGACTTGATCAAGGATCAGCATAACTTGCAGCACGGTATTTCGCCCTTGCATTGCAGGCTAAGGACTTTGGAGTTCATTTTGAAACTGGCTTACTAACTTCCAAGAAATAATGAACATTTTAATGAGGGCATCATATCAAAGGAAAAAGAAGCGATCAGGAAGCAAAAAGATACAGGACGAAATTAAAGAACAGCGAGGACTAAAGGTAGACTGCCCAAAACTTTACGGAAATACCAACGATGGGAATACCTCCAGAGCATTTTATCACCATCACAAGGAAGTTGCTGAAATTACTGAAGTATGCCAACCCATAATTGAAAGATTGGGTGTGATCTCGAACGCAGTAAATTGCAGAGAAAGCGTGAATGCTGAAGAATTCGGAAAATATGCTGAGGGGACATCACACCTGCTGGAGGCTACCTATCCCGATAAGAAGATGACGCCCACGGTTCACAAAATGCTTGGCCACGTAAAGGATCTAATTGAGTACCAAAGTTTGCCAATTGGTGAATTATCCGAGGAAGCCCAAGAAGCCAAGAACAAGGAATACAAGAAATTCAGGTACTCCAACCTATTAAAATTTCAAGGACGAAACCAAGTGCGGATCTATTTTGTATGTTGGCGGCATCTTCTAATCCTTTTCTGGCTTCGTTAAGAGGCACTAGATATAATACTAAATATGTAAATTATAGTTATGGTCCAGATTGTTCTGTTTTATTAAATATTGTAGAATAAGATGCATTATTTGTAAAAAAAATTGACCAAATAAAAAAAGTTTTTTTTTTAATTTTTTTATTTTGTGTTTTTAAAATATTAAATATGTACCATATTAGCATTTTCAGAGAAAACAAATGAATTTGTCGAAACTGGATAAAAATTGAGAAAACTGCCTCAAAAAAAATTATTTTTCGAGTATAAAATTTACTTTTTGTCATATGCCCACTTAATCGGAAGGTACTTAAATTACCTTTCAACTGTGAGCCATTGGACTGATATTTCCCAAATATTTCGGCTGACGAGTCCAAATTGACATATATGGTAATAATAATACCAATCTGTAACAACGATACAAATACAAATTTTCGTCTTCGCGTGCTTTATTATTCGCTAGAAAGAATATGCTGCTGTTAAAAAATCAATATAATAATAAATCATACTCGTAAGTAACTGGAAATGCAAACAATAAGCTTAGCCTATCAAATTCAAAAAAAAAGTTTGCTTTTTTTATAGTATTCAATATATTTTATTTCAAAATCATGAAATTAACTTTCTAACTTTTTTTATTGCAGGCTTATCAAATCACTACACTTATTCGGGAATACTCTGAAGCTGCAAAGGACATAAAATAAATAAATCATATAACCACGAAAACAGAATTTATTTAAAATCATTTAAACCTTCTATTTCATCAGCTAGTAATTTAAAAAAAAATAGATAAATGCAAATGTATGGTTTCGGTACAACTATTTCTGAATAAATCATTTAAAATGTTTTCAAAATCACTATGATAATGTCAACAGCGCATAATATGGATATGTATATTTATTGATCTTTACGTGTTACTCCCAACAGAGTTATTCTGGAAGTCCAAAATTGGAATATTTGCTATCAGCTCACTCAAAACCAACTGCTAAAACAATGCGATCTGTCCGTATGAACGTCGAGATCTCATGAACTACATAATCTAGAAAGTTAAGATTAAGCATACAGAGAGACATAGGCAAAACTGCCAAGTCCAAGTGCATTAGTCTTGCAAGTTTCTATCGATTTGCAGAATAACGTATTGCAACGCCCACTCTAACACTTTTGAAAATGCTGTTTATATTTTTTCACAGTTTTATTAGCCTTGTAAATTTTTCTCGATTTGCCAAAAATTTTTTGGCCACGCCCACAAACCGCCAAAAACTGTCGGTGTGAAAATTCCTCCATTGCTCTTCCACCAGCTCAGATAGTCGGGGAACTCGACTATTGCGTTCTCTATTGTTGTATATAGGTCAGATGTAGCCCAAAAGTTTTGCAACACCAAATGCAGTTGTCCAAATCAGCAGTCTACCAAAGGCATCAGTGCGATGCCGGTGCAGCCACGAGCGGCGGAGATACAACTCCGACCCGTCAATTTAAGAACGGCAGGCATCACACCTCCAGTCCCGTGCACCGGAGAAACCACAGCCGCCGGAGACAACGCCCAGAAGTGTCTGTGAATATATGTACATCCCCTGATCGAGACGTATTGGAGCTCCACATGGAACCAAAGGAGCTAGGCTGGTCTATACCAGCTGGACGCGGGATCTTAGAGGACACGATGGCTAGGATACGGGCAAACCTAATTAATAAACAGAAAAGGATAAAAAACCCTGGCTGGAGAGAGATAGGATAGGTGGTGGCGGATAGTGTCCAACAGGGGGAACTTTGTCACCATACGGCGCTACTATCCAAAGGAGGGGTGAGTGTGACGCGGGCCGCGCACAAGGAATAAATAATAAATAATAAAATAATAAATGGAATAAAAAAACAATAAAATAATAAAAGGAATAAATAATAAAACAACAAATAATAAATAGTACATACTACCTAATACATCATACATAATAACCAGCCTTAGTTCGAATTCGAACAAGGCCCGCGCGCGCGCCCAATCGAGTCACGGGCCACACTAAACCAGAAACCCGTCCACACTAAATTGGGTAAATCGATAGCACAAGCAAAATCGAAAGACCCGGCCAATCCCTATATGAAGCGGGCGTCTGGCCGCTGGGAAGTCAGTCAGTGTTCGGCAGCGATCGGATGGAAGTCATCAACCAACAGCGACCAGGCAGCTCTACAGCGGGATCTGCCAGTGGTAAATATAATAAACAAGGGTAGTAAGTGTTTATTCCTTTTGCCTCTGCTAACTTAAGGGTCCATCAACAATTCTCTCTGCTGACTTAAGGGTCCAACAACAATTCTCTCTGCTGACTTAAGGGTCCAACAACAATTCCCGCTGCTGACTTAAGGGTCCAACAAAAATTATCTCTGCTGACTTAAGGATCCAACAACAACTCTCTCTGCTGATTTCAGGGTCCAAAAACAACTCTCTCTGCTGACTTCAGGGTCCAACAACAATAACAATTCTCTCTGCTGACTTCAGGGTCCAACATTAAAAAGAATTCTTCCCGCTGACTTTCGGGTCCGATAACAACAACAACCGTCCCCATTGCTGACTTAAGGGTCCGCTCCCTATCTCTCCTACCCCCCGTAATCGCTGACTTAAGGGTCCCCCCAGCGTTTCTACGTATTCCCAGGCATTGCACGACATTCAGGCACCGAACACGAGAGACCTATTTACAGCAGGAGGATCCAGACGCGAGAAGCTCCACCCACGGATTCCGATATCCAATCCGATATCCTCAGACGCGAGAAGCCCCACGCAGAAGTACCAGCATCATTCCACGATTCCATGGGTTCTGTTCGATTGGCCAGGTCGAAAATGAATTAACTAACGTATGTAAAAGTGTTCCCCTTGTTTTTGGGGTTTCTGAATGAAAGAATCGTTGCTGTGTGTTTCCATTTTTCCTAATTCAAGATTACATTCTTTTACTTGTTGTACTGCATCGTTATATTTATACCTGTTACTTATGTTAAGTATGTAACAGGCAGACAGGTATTGTCAATTTCTATTGATCTGCAGAAGAACTTTGCCACACCCATACTTTTGAAAAATGTTATGCATTTTTTCACATTTTTGCTCGTTTTGTAAACTTACCTCTATTTACCAAAAATCATTTTGCCACGCCCACTCTAACGCCCAAAAACAGTCAGTGTTAAAATTTCTCTTCGCACATTCACTAGCTGAGTAACGGGTATCAGATAGTCGGGGATCTCGACTATAGCGTTCTCTCTTGTTTTTTTTTTTGGTTTTCCCAAATATTATTATTATTATTATTATAATGGATAGAGCAGTTTACAAAACTAAACTAACTTAAGTAATATAGCACTGGCTGCAGGGCCTATGGCTAATTGGTCAAATGATTACTGTGCTTGTTGTTTAAATTTGGTGGTATAATTCTGTTTTTTTAGGAAGCGAATGTATTTTTGTATGTTTTCTGGGTTGGGCTTGCTAAGAAGGTCTAGGGGGTTAGCGTTGCTAAATATGGATTGCTTGGTTTGTATAAGGGATGGACATGAGTTCATTATGTGGTTTATTGAAAGATCTCCTTGGCAAAAAGGACAAACTATTATTGGATTTGGATTTAGGTAGTGTTGGTGGCGTATGTTTGTGTGTCCTAGTCGAAGTCGTATTATTTTTATTTGGTCGAGTCTGGTCCAGTTTGGGTGAGATTGTTTAAGGTTATCGCAGATGTGTGTGTTATTCATGTTAAGTGATTTGTACCATTGATTGCAGTTTATAATGTTTTCTTTTTGTTTTGTCGCAAGTTCCGCTTTAAGATGTCTTTTTATATCTGTGTTGTTTATGCTTGGGGTGACAATTAGTGGCATATTGCTTGCTGATTTTGCAGCTTGATCGGCAAGTTCATTTCCTTTTATTCCTGAATTATTTTAATTTTAGGGGCAAGTTGTGTTAATAGGGATCTGATTCGTTTTAGGTAAAAGCTGTTGTTATTCGGGTTTTTGATTGAGTCTATTGCTGATAGGAAGTCGGAGCAGATAATAAATTTACCTCTTCGGGTTTTAATTAGTTCTGTTGCTTCTAGTATGGCAATTGTTTCGGAGGTGAGGACGGATGAGTATGGAGGCAGTATGCCCTGGTTTTCCCAAATATAAAACTGTCGTCGATATAGTTTCTCACATTTTTGCATGTAGCTAATATTTCCTTAAGTCTTCTTTGGTAATTTTCAGAAGCCGTATTAACGCCAAACATTAATCTGTTGTCAATCATCGACTATCCCTTTTCGAGTGCAGACGTCATGGCCCCTGAGCCTCCCAAGTTTGGGGACAACCGCTTTGCTAGCCTTAGCGTGAGTTTCAAAGCCAAGATAAAATGTCCATACGTTAAATTCTCTGAGTAATTCCTTGAATTCCCAATTCCTTGAAACCAAAGATTCCTAATAATTGCCGCCAAAAACTCAGTAAAGTCTCTCACTGATTTTTCTTGCTCTGCAGTGCACCGTGCTCTGAAGATGGTAAGTAATGATATAATCTTTATATCGACTCTCTGCGAAGACAAGTTACTTTTGATAGTGAAGACCAAAAAGGTCGCTGAGAAATTTCTTAAATTCACGCATTTGCCGCGAATATGCGTTATCGAATGCAAATTCCATGACTGGCTTAATTTTGTGAAAGGCACAATATATGCTCCGTACCTCATCAACATCCAGACCAAGAGATTATTGAAGAGCTCCAATCACAAAATGTTTCCTCTGTGTTTGAGTTCTCCAGAACTGTAGACGGAATTTTAAAACCCATAGGAGTGATCACTTTCGATCTTTATAGTTTACTTAGCAAGCTGGACGTTTCATGGCACACCGTCAAGGTTAGGGAATACATTACAAACCCTATGAGGTGCACCACCTGCCAACTGTTAGGGCACACAGCAAAGCATTTTAAAGTCCCCGTTACTTGCGTGTGAAGTAATCTTGCTCCTCACCTCCCTGAGCCCTGCATTTGTACTTTCTGCGCAAACTGTAACGGCGATCAGCCGGGTTTGTCTTCTCAATGCTTACAATACTATAACCAAAGGGTGCTCCTTAGACTAAAAACAACAACAAAAATGCAGTATGCGAAAGGCTTGCGTTATACAAAAACCACAACAACCTACACCTCTTATCAATTCCTCAAACTCTTATGCTGCTACATCAGCAATTCAACAAACAACCTCGACCATTTACCTCATACAAAACAATATAAACATATGAAAAAGCAAAAATAACAACAAGCTAAAACTGTTGTGCTGTTGTGCTGAACTTCTACAATCTACACAAGACGACACTATCGAACCCAACAAAATTTAATTCCTTTACGACTGCAACTCACCACTACGAAACAAAACCGAAGACTCGGATGCTACAATGGAAGATCTTGACTCATAGTCAGATTCCCTCCAATTGATATCCCGTTGCAAACTATAATATATCCATTTATATGTACTATGTCCATCAAAATTTTACAATGGAATATAAATGGTATTTTCAATAATTTTAACGAACATACTCTTCTGATCAGAAACCACTCGCCAGATGTTATATGTCTACAAGAAACTCACTTACCACACAGTTTCAATAGCAACTTTCCAGCCGAATACATACAACAAAAACAACTTTATCAGGCTAGAAACTATCAACCGATTTCGCTGTCTGCTTTAGCAAAACAGTTGAACCAGAACTTCTCACTAACTAAATTAGAATCGGCATTGGCTACTGCTAAAGGAAAAAGCCCAGGATGGGATAGAATATCCTACCCAATGTTAAGACATATGCCCACACCCTTCAAGCGAAAACTTCTAAACATTTCTAACATTTTGGATGCTAGCTCATTCCCACATACATAGAGGTCCTCCATTGTTATTCCCATAACCAAGCCTAACAAGGATCCTTATAAAATGAATAGTCTTCATCCGATCTCCTCGGCTGATTTCGATAAGGCCTTCGACCGCGTGGGGTAACATGAAGTGCTTTGTAGACTCGAACTCTGGGGCTACAGTCCCAGCCTTTATGACCAACCGCTCCTTCAGGGCTAGAGACAACAACATCACCTCCGAAACTTACACTTTTTTCAACGGCATCCCAGAAGGCTCTCCACTGTCAGTAGTGCTCTTTAAGATAGCGTTAGGAAAAATCAGTAGCATTTTGAACAGACACAAAAACATAAAGGTATCTATCTACGTTGATGACGCTGGAACCTGGTCACTGTCCGAGAAAAATTGGTAAATATTCTAGAAGAATTGGATGTGCTGCCCTCTCTTCAGTAAATGTAAGCTTCTACACATTTACCGTAAACAACGTTGTACCTTTACTGATATTATGTATAAGAATATTTGTATTAAAAACGTAGACCTCTTAAAAATTCTGGGTATTAC
Organism: Drosophila yakuba; assembly: GCF_016746365.2. Classification (NCBI taxonomy): domain Eukaryota; kingdom Metazoa; phylum Arthropoda; class Insecta; order Diptera; family Drosophilidae; genus Drosophila; species Drosophila yakuba. The sequence goes on along the minus strand of NW_025048821.1, from coordinate 241,094 downwards.
CTTCGACTCAAAACCTTATTTTTAACAACATTGTACCAACCTCAGAAAACAGCTTAAATCCCGCTTCAAGTTTTTAAATTCCAATGACTCCTGTATACACAGCAATACTCTTATAAATATTACTCGGCTCTTGCAAATAGACTATGGTCTTTTTATTTATGGATGATGCGCAAAGTACCACCGGCAAAAACTACCACCTTATCACGGACCTGTTCGTCGAGCCATCAACGCATTACTTACCTCTCCCACACGCTGCATTCTCAGAAAATCGGGTCTGCAGGCTGCACTATGCAGCTCCTTCCAAAACTATTCACCACAGCTAACACCAAGGAAAGAAGATTTCTGTGCCATATATAAGCAGAAACGCAAATACGCTTTGGCGCTCTGCCAGCTGCCAGCTGTCTTTCAGACCACATCAGGCTTTAGCCTCGACGCCTTACTGGTCCTCTAAAAAGTCCAACATAAATACCCATCAGCGAGTTCTACAAAAAACCACACTACGAGTTTCGAATTTCTCTCCCGTTTTCTTTTTTAAAAAGATGCGATCGGCAAAAGAATATATACACAGACGGCTCAAAATCGACCGAAGCAATTTCTTTCGCTATCGTTTGCGAAAAAAAAACATTGCAATGGGCTCGGGATAGGATATCGTGGACTCAAAGGCAATGGGAAACCATTATATTTAGCGATAAAGCTAAATTTTTTGTTTGTGTCGGTGATACAAAAAAACGCGTTATCCGCTGTTGGAATTAATAGGGCTCCTAGGTTGGGTCGAGAACCCAATAAATAATGATAGTTTGCAATCACCAACCTGACATTTAATAAATTTAATAAATAAAGCAATTTCCTCCGGGTTTTAGATCTGTTTCTCCCTCAACCCAACGCACCGTGCTGCGTTGAGGTTTAACAGCGTCAAACTGGTCCTGAGGTCTCTTACGCCTTAAATTTGTTCTGCAATTGACAGCAAAATGGCAACTTTGCAAAAGTGTCCCGAGACTTCCAAACAAATGCCTCTTAAACATGGAGTTTTGCTTTGGTGGGAAATAAGCATTTAGCTTATCGACAAGAACCTTGTAAATATCTATTTTTTATATTTTATATCTTCTATGTGGCCTCCCCAGATGAAGAATTACTTCTCTTGCGAATCGCCGTGGTGATTTCCTCGGCTATAAGACAAATTTTAAGAGCTTTAAAAGCCAATTGTCCCACTCAATTCGTAAGAGAGACTTGTCAAAAGAATGGCTTTATTACGCTCTCTGTCATTGGCATTAATACAGCAGAATAAGAAAAAATATAATGTCTTAACAGAAAAGAAACAAATTGAGTTTCAGATATTTTTTATATACTCGTTACTCGTAGAGTAATATGGTATGCTAGATTTGTTGAAAAGTATGTTACAGGCAGAGGAAAGGTACATACGTATATATATTCTTAATTCTTCTTATTCTGTCCGTCCGTCTGTCTGCCCATATGAACGTCGAGATCTCAAGCAGCCCAAAACTGCCACATTTAAAAAATTGTATGATATTTTTTCATTTTATTATTAGTTATCCGAATTTCTATCGACTTGCACATTTTTTTTTTGTTAAGCCCACTCTAACGCCCGCAAACACATTTTTGTAAATATCTCTCGATTTGCCAAAAATAATTTGCCACGCACAATTTAACGACCACTTTTGAAAAATGGTTTGATATTTTTGCAAATTTTTATTAGTCTTGTAAATATCTCTCGATTTGCCAAAAAACTGTTTTGCCAGGCCCACAAACAGCCAAAAACTGTCAGTGTTGAAGTCTTTGAATAAGAGGCCCAAAACTTAAGCGCGAAGGTAGACGACCTCCTTAAATCACGCTTGCGGTTCATGCACACACTCGTGGGACTCGCGCTCGAAACTACTAGGGTCTTTGTTTTATTTCCTTCGCAAGGAATTTCCCTACCAGACGGCCTTAAAGGTCTTCTAGCTCATAATAACAATTCCCCGAATCTTCTATAAAGGCCTTAAAGGTCTTCTAGCTCATAATAACAATTCCCCGAATCTTCTATAAAGGCCGGAGGTTTTATTTTTTAATTCCTTCTTATTACTCTCGGGAACTTAAGGTTTCTACGAGAGCCTTTAATCTAACGCTGTTTTGTGCTGTCTGTTTAGCATTTTCCCATGTGATGTTTATTTGGGCAAATTCTTGTAAAGCGGTTCTTCTCCATGTTGCTCTTGGCCTTCCTACCCTCCTGCTTCCTTGGGGGTTCCAGTCCAGTGCCATCCTTACTATGCTACTAGGGTTTCTCCTGAGAGAGAGCCCTATCCACATCCATTTCTTTTTACCTTATTTGGGTGTGTATCGGGGGCTCGCTTCGGATATATTCACAAACACTCCGAGAGCATATTTTTGGTTATGCAGGGCTTTGTCAATGGTGGCTACTAACGAGTGTAGTGCCGTATATACTGATTTACTCTTCGTGTAAGCATGCTGGTTGGATGACAGTAGTAGTTCTGCATCATTCTGATGTATAAGTCCATCAGGGTGTTTAGCGTCTTGAGTAAGAAAGAGGTGTGACTAATCGGCCTGTAATCCTTGGGGCTCATATGTCTGCACTTCCCCGCTTTTGGCAGGAAGACAATCCTAGATGTTCTCCATTGGATAGGGATATAGCCCGTGCTTAGGCACGCTGTGAATATAACGTGTAGCCATGGGGTGATCACTTCTTTGGTCACCTGTAGCATGGCTGGAAATATTCCATCTAGTAACGGTGCTTTTATTCCCGCAAAGGACTCTATAGCCCATTGGATTCTTCTAGGGGATATTTTATCTGTTGGGAGATGCTCTTCTCCAGTTACGAGATCCTGGTGCTTGTAGGCATCGGATATCTCGGTACATCCTGGGAAGTGAGCATGCATTGGCCTCTCTCGGTCGATCTATGGGTGAGAATAATTCAGAGGCCCCGAGGTCTCCCAGTTATGAGTAATGGTTTGAGAGGCCTTAAGGTCTTCCAACTATGAAGAATGGTTTGAGAGCGTGCCCTATCCACATCCATTTCTTCTTCCTTATTTGGGTGTGTATCGGGGGCTCGCTCGTAACGCGCCACAGCTCTGTGTTGGCTATTCTGGTTGGCCAGAATATCCCACATATGATTTTAAAAAGCCAGGCGCTAAGTTTGCACTGAAATTCTTTGAAAAATTACTTTGTTAAAAACTGCGCCTAAACACCTTGAAAAATCGGGTGAGTTTTCCCGAAGAAAATTTGTTACGAAATTAAGACTGGCTGCTAGCAGCCTAGCTGGGAAATTTCCACCGAAAGAAAAAGACGAGAGGTTCGATCCAAAATGTTTAGTGCGCGGGCGCAGCCAGCAGCTTCGACTTCAGTTTTACGACTGGGCTTATTAACATAGTAGAGCTTTCATGAGAATGATAACATAATTGGTCGAACATAACATAACATAACATAACAGGGTAAAATCTGTAGTACAGTACTATTAGTACCGAAAACATTTCTTCCAGACTCAGATAAAAAGAAATGGCGGTTAGTAATTGACTATCGTCAAATCAATAAAAAAGTGTTGTCTGATAAATTTCCACTCCCTAGAATTAATGACATTTTGGATCAACTAGGCCGAGCCAAATATTTTTCATGCCATGACTTGATGTTAGGTTTTCACCAAATTGAACTCAAGAGATATAACTTCATTCTCAACAACAAACGGTTCATATCGATTTACGCGATTACCATTTGGATTGAAAATAGCGCCAAATTCTTTTCAAAGAATGATGACAATTGCATTTTCTGACCTTGAGCCAACGCAAGCATTTATCTATTTGGATGAGTTGATAGTGATAGGTTGTTCCGAAAAGCATATGATTAAAAACTTATCAGATGTTATTAACAAATGCAGGAAATACAATCTAAAACAAGAGAGAACGCTATAGTCGAGTTCCCCGTCTATCTGATACCCGTTACTCAGCTAGTGTATGTGCGAAGGCCAGTTTTTGGCGGTTTGTGGGCGTTAGAGTGGGCGTGGCAAAAAGTTTTTTGACAAATCGATAGAAATTTACAACACCAATACAAAAATGAAAAAATATTAAAACATTTTTCAAAAGTGTGGGCGTGGCAGTTTTGGGCGGTTTGTGGGCGTTAGAGTGGGCGTGGCACCATGATTCGATAAACATGTGCTGCGTCTATGTCCCTGGAGTCTGTATGCCTAATCTCAACTTGCTAGCTTTTGTAGTTCCTGAGATCTCGACGTTGTCAAATCGACATGGTCAAATCGACTCGGCTATTGATCCTGATCAAGAATATATATACTTTATATGGTCGGAAACGCTTCCTTCTGCCTGTTACATACTTTTCAACGAATCTAGTATACCCTTTTACTCTACGAGTAACGGGTATAATTACATCAAGAGAAATGTTCATTCTTTATGCGTGAAGTTACCTTTTTGGCACATAAATGCACAGATAGAGGAATACTGCCAGATGACAAGAAGTACGATGTCATCAAAAATTACCCAGTACCTCATGATGCAGATAGCGCAAGGCGTTTCGTTGCATTTTGTAACTATTATAGAAGATTCATTAAAAACTTCGCCGACTATTTACGTCTGATTATGTAAAAAGAATGTTTCTTTTGAATGGACAGAAGACTGTCAAAAATCATTTGTACACTTAAAAACAAAACTGATGGAACATACCCCGATTTTAGTAAAAAATTTTGTATCACAACAGATGCTAGCAAAATGGCACGTGGCGCAGTTTTATCTCAAAACCACAATGGCCACCAACTTCCAGTTGCATACGCATCTAGATCATTTACTAAGGGCGAGAGTAATAAAAGTACTACTGAGCAGGAATAAGCAGCAATACATTGGGCAATCAGACCCTATATTTATGGTGAACATTTTACAGTCAAAACTGATCATAGACCACTCACCTCTTTATTTTCAATGACTAAACCTAGCTCAAAATTGACTCGTGTGCGACTTGAATTAGAGGAATTTAATTTTACAGTAGTGTATCTGAGAGGTAAAGATAACTATGTTGCTGATGCTTTATCAAGAATAACCATCAAAGAATTAAAAAATATAACCGGAAATATTATGAAAGTCACTACGAGATTACAAAGTAGACAAAAATCCTGCTCAGGAGAAACAAACAAATCCGAATTACATACGCAATCAACAGAAAAAGCTTCAATGCCCAACGTATACCAAGTCATCAATAATGACGAGGTACCGAAAGTAGTGACCTTGCAAGTAAAAAATATGACATGTTTCTTTAAACATGGAAAAAAGATTTATGCAAGATATGATGTCGATGATTTATATACAAATGGAGTTCTTGATTTAGATCAATTTTTCCAAAGGCTTGAAATGCAGGCCGGTACATCTAAAATCAGTCATATAAAAATGGCACCGTGGGAAAATATCTTTGAACACGTTTCAATAGATTATTTTAAACAAAAGGGCAATAAAATATTAACAAAATTAAGAGTGGCGCTACTCAACCCGGTGACCTTAATATGCAATGAAAAAGAAAAAGCTGCAATTTTGTCTACACTACATCATGATCCACAAGGAGGTCATACAGGCATTGAAAACCCTTGGCCAAGGTCAAAAGACATTATTTTTGGAAAGGAATGTCTAAACAAATAACAGATCACACCATATTTTCCCTGCACGTGGTTCTGGTGTTGCATTACCTCCATGAAGTGCAAGTTTGCGGGTTTTCTCGTAATTTCCGCCCCTTCATGCTCCGGGGTGGCTGGTCCTGGACCCGAGCGCCCTGGAAGCCAACTTGCGACAGCAAGTGCCCCCTCTCGGTGCCGCGCCCGTGGCAGCCTCGCGTCGATTTGCCGGCCCGCGTGCCTGACCCTGCGTCACCTCTCACGTTCGCTCCTGGCTGCTGCACCTTTTTTTTTTACATGAGCTGTGCAGTGCCAAAAACCCGCCCCTGTCCCAATCAATTTTAAGTTGATCTCTCGTATATCTTCTCGTTTATTGTGATGTATACACCTTTATTCCGCCCAGGCGGTACCGCTGGCCGTCCAGCAACTTAGTGCCTCGGCGTCCTTGACCACGCGGGGTGGGCACTTCTCTCGCCTCAGCTCCCTCCATGGCTTCTCGTTGAGCGACTCCTGCCTGCGGAGGCAGGGTGGCTGCGTCTGCACCTGTGGCTGCGGCAACGGCGTCTGTGGCTGCGGCACTGGCGTCGGTTGTGGTGGTGGTTGCGACGGCGGCGTTGGTGTCATCGGCTGCGTCGGCGGCTGCGGCAACGACGGTGGTAACGGTGCCCACAGTGCATCCTCCTTCTCCTGCCACTGGACCAAGCGCTCCTGTCACGCGGCCTGGGCCTTCCGTCCCTCCACCATCCGCTCGAAACGCCGCAGAGTGGCATTCCGCGCGTCCACGAACTCCCGCAGTTCCTCCGGCCTGGGCGGCGACTGCCATCCGTCCCTCCACCATCCGCTCAAAACGCCGCAGAGTGGCATTCCGCGCGTCCACGAACTCCCGCAGTTCCTCCGGCCTGGGCGGCGACTGCCTTCCGTCCCTCCACCATCCGCTCAAAACGCCGCAGAGTGGCATTCCGCGCGTCCACGAACTCCCGCAGTTCCCCCGGCTCCTCCGTCGATATCGCACGCTGCGATAGGTCATCCTGGCCCTCTTCATCCGGACCTCCTCGTCCGAGGACACCTCCGGGGTGACCGTCTCACCCGCGTTGTCTTCCTTACTCTCTGATAAGAGGGTGACGCTCACGATCGGCCCCTCGGCCATCATCTCGTCCTACGACAGCTCAACGTCCGGAACCTCCTCCGGATCTTCATCAACCGGGTATGGGGATCGCGACACCAGGGGTGACGCCAGAAGCTGAAGGTAGGAATCGGTATCCCTCGATTTTAAAAGACAGAGTCTAGCCGTCCCCTCCACGAAGAATCCTCGGTTTTCTTCTGCTCCTTGTGTCGTTATTCCGCGGAGCCTATACCGGTAACTGGATTCTCCGCCGTGTACCTGCCTCCCACGGAATTCGCGACTGTGTGCGTTAGCCGTTAACGGTTTTTGCGGCTGCGTACCATCCCTGTACCGCTCTCGCGCTCTAACGGTATCGTCTTTCTGCGGAGAATAACACAGTCGATCAGTGAAAGTACGCGGAGGTCGACAGCAGAATAGTGAACAGTTAAAATACCCAGAACAAGACCCGGAACAAGCGAAAGTACGAGTGAGCGTCGAAGAGGGCAACCGAAAAGGATCTCCGTCAGCAAGGACAAGCAAACACCAGGACCTAGCGTAGTCAGAAAAGGGACGGTGGAGTCTTTGGTCGCAAAGGTGCTTCGGGGAGAAGCGCTAGCTTGTCTCACGGACAATACACCCTGTCACCAAAACATCCTAAGCCCCAGTCGAGCCGGCACGGATACGCCGTCGAGAGCGACGCGGGACCAGCTAAGAAGGACGACGAAGGAGCGACGACGCGGATCCGAAGGCCAGGATTACAGGATTCCCTCTGTCAAGCGTCACTGAGTAAAGATGGTTTGAATCAAAAACTCTGTCTTCTTTTTGGTCGGGCAATCGCACAAATCATAAATTTGGTGTGACGAACAAACAAACTCTGTCTTTGGTTTGATACATCTGGCGCCCAACCATGATTGTTCTGGCCAAAAGAACAGAGGGGAAGATGGGGAAATCGTTAAAGGAAACCGGCCGTGGAAGTCAAAGTCCCCGGCGTGGATGTCGTGATCAAGGAACCAGCATGGAGGGAGCCGAAGGAGCAGGATGAGCCTCGGGTCGAAGACACGGGAAGCGCGGGGTTTCGATGCAGAGAGCTGAAAGACAGTCTCTAAAAAGAGGAAGGGGGAAGACTATACAGGGTATCTTAACGCCCAACCGACGTTTGGAAAGAGGAGCTCGAGCGCAGAGCGGAGACCAGGACGAGCAGCTCCAAACAGCACCACAAGTACACACGCGCAGGAGAAGGAGTTCAACCAGGAGAGCCAAGGCTGAGAGTCCCAGTAGAGCGTCCCAGTACATCGTGAACGAGGCAAAGCGGTGGACCCCAACATCAGGATGCAACGATGACACCATAAAGCTGCTTTAAAGGAAAACAAAACATATCAGTTGGCATCAAAACAATGAAGAAAATCGGGATGGGGCGCTACGATTATAGCGGTCGATCGATATTGAGATCGATATGAAATAAATACAGAAATTTACATTGATTTTCACACTATTTGCAGAAATCGGCACGACATGGCCATATTGATAGGAACATGAAGTGGCAACGCCGCTCGCCCATATTCATAACTCGATCGTGCAATCGGCACGACGGGACAATATCGATGAGAACAGGAAGTGGCAACGCCGGTCGCCAATATCGATAACTCGATCGTGGTGGGTATCGGTGGAGTTGCCAGAGACGAAAGGTGATGAGAAGGCGGGAAGTTTGAATACAGAGCTGGTGACGAGAAACAGACGGCAAAAGATGAAGGAAGCTGGAGAAGGGCGCGAGGATCGAGATGCCGAGTCGCGATGCTAAAAGACAGGGTCTAATAGGCTGAGACCGCCGGGCTCAGGTGAAGGAGGCGCAGGTCGACGAGAGGAGTCAGGAGCAATGGATGGTGAGGATTAAGATGCCACGTCGAGATGCTGAACGACAGGGTCAAATAGGCTGAGACGACAAGGCTGCGATCAGGAAGGAGCAAGGATGTTCGAGATGCCAAGTCAAGACGCTGAACGAAGGGGTCTAATAGGCTGCGACTGCCAGGTTGAGAACAAAGGCCGCGGGGTCGACGAGAGGAGAAACGAAGAAGCTGCCTTTGCGAGAAGACTCCAAAGCGGAGGACCGCCGGAAACAACATTCTTTTTAAAAACTTCCGCAGAAAGGGGGAGATGTGAGGAGTCTTAAAACTCTCCACAAATCTAGGTGCAGGAGATCGGCCTAGCAACAGCGAAGCCAGCTGGAGGAGTCAAGGGCGGTCAGGTCAAACGGTAAGCAATGGACCTTGGACCCCGGCAAAGCGGAGAGACCGTGACCTAACGGTACCGCGCTGGACCTTAGACTCGAACCGGCCAAGGGCGCAAAGGTGGTACGGTAACGGTGTGGACTTTGGACGAGCGAAAAGAGGACGCACGGTGTACTAACGGGACACGAGTTGGACCTTGTACCCGAGAGAGCCGTGCGTAAAAGGGAATTAGCGGGATCCCCGCGGCATATTAAAAGGCGGCGCAGGCGCAGCTCGGGCAGTCAGTCAATGGAACACGCGTAGGTCATACGAGCAAGCGCAGAGTGCGGGCGCGAGTCGCGTAGTCAGAACAGACTCAGAAGGTGCGGACAGTCAATCAAGAAAGTGCGCGAGAAATAACACAGTCGATCAGGAGAGTACGCGGAGTGCCATACAGGCAAACAGTCAGTCAAGAAAGTGCCCGGAGAGTAACTCAGTCGATCAGTGAAAAAACGCGGAGGTCGACAGCGGAATAGTGAACAGTTGAGGTACGCAGAACAAGACCCGGAACAAGTGAAAGTACAAGTGAGCGTCAAAGCGGGCAACCGAAGAGGATCTCCACAAGCAAGGACAAGCAAAGGACAAGCAAACACCAGGATCTAGCGTGGTCAGAAAGGGACGGTGGGGTCTTTGGCCGCAAAAGGTGGTTCGGGGAGGAGCGCTAGCTTGCCTCACGGACAATACACCCTGCCCCATAATATCCTAAAGCCCTGCATCAAAGATTATAGTTGTAAGGACCCTTTTTGGACCCCTCACCCTATTGACAATAGGATTAGTTTGTAGGATTAGTGCTAGGATTAATTGGTAGAATTAGGGCTTAGGATAAATTGGTAGGTATCGCAGCCGTTTTTTCCTGGGTGGGACAGCATCTTCGCAGCGCGCCAGCGCCGACCCCCATCTCCTATCCTCCATCTTTTATCCGGCCTGTTTCACAAATAAATATTTCTGTGGAGAATCCTTGGCTGGTTGGGTATATATCCTGGCCCGTGATTAGCATCTTTACAGATGACTCTTAACACCAATCGTGGATAAAAGCCCCACAATTAGGAAAAAAAGAATGGACAGAAATTTATAGATTAGAGACGAAGACTTTAGGGACACGCGGCTGCTGAAGCCGCACAGACACAAACGAATAATTTTCGCATAGCCACCACGAGAACCACGTGGGAGAATTGTCGCCGCGACACGAAACAATGGCAAGACATAGTTCGGGGCACGAGGACAACAACAAGTATAATTCTCCCATCCCTCTAACACGCATCGTTTCTCTCCTGGGGAGGGAAGCCAGGGACCGGCCGCGCCCGCATTTAAGTTCGACGCTGATCAATATTGGGAACAGTCGTTCACCAGCTCCCAGCCAAGCAACACCAAGCATATAGACCTCCAGCCGGTCAACCCAGTCATCAATCAGCTCCCCGCAGGGCCACATTAAGTCAATAAAAGTCCAGCCGGACAACCCCCCTGGACAGTGATCCATCAGCTCCCAGACGAGACAAATCGTCGACAACAGCGGTTGATTAACAACCAAGAATAAAGAAACATTTTGCCGTCAGCGCCGCGACCCATTTCTCGGTGAAAGGGAAAACAACTTGGCAGTGACATGGTGGTCATGTGGATATCATATCGCAAGAAACACGAGCTCGAAGCCATCCTGCTTGACCTTGGGCTAGATCCAAACGGAAGCGAGCGCCTGGCGAAACAACTGAATATCGGGAACAATATTCGAGACATCCGCTCCCAGGTTAAGCCGGCAGATGGGACAGGCCGAGAATAAACACGGACACTCCAAAGCAACAGTCAGCTTGGTGAAGCTAGGGTCAGCATCTCCGCCCTCATCATGGCAGACATGTTGGACGACCTTCTACTTGGCATGGATTCCCTGTGTTACGGAGCAGCTACCCTTCAGTGCGGTGGGCTAGAGCTCACACTCCATCCACCCACTAGGGATCGAAGACCGAACAGTCGGTAAGCTGACGCACAAGCGCACCCCGAACCCCACGGACAAGGAGCCGCATCACAGGCACACGGAACCCCGTCTGGAAGCCGCCTCATTGGCGCAACCACTGCACGGCACAGACTCGGCCACTAGGCCGCCGCCGGCGCCTTCACGTCCGCATCATGGCCGGGACGCAAACCCACCCCCGCGCCTCAACCAAGGGATCACCCCCACACGGACACCATGGGTTGACGAACCCACAATCTCGAGCTAGGCCAAGGTATTGCCCGCCTCTGACGCAGGCGCCGTTCGGCGGAACCCTTTTCGCAGGGCCGCGAAGAGAGTCCGATTCCGGGATCCGGAATCGCAAACACCCATAAGCAGTTCCTCCAGCGTCACCGCTGACGCCGAATATGTCTCGGAGGAGGAGCCGCGACAAAGCGATACCACCGTAAGTTATCCGGACCCATGAATTGGACCTTTCCTCGAGCGGGAACTATCGCGGTTCGAGCACCTGTCCGGCGTGTCTCACATTCCATCAACATGAAGAATAATAGGCTCCTCAAGCAAAGGTATCATCCGAGGAATCCTGCTATGAGAGCCGTCATCGATCCCCAGATTGGTAAGCTACTCCGCGACGGAAGGATCGAACCGTCCAAGAGCCCGCATAGCGCGCCGATTGTCATTGCGGCTAAGAAGAACAGTGACGTCAGAATGAGCGTCGACTATAGGCAGCTCAACGAGAACTCACTCCCTGGTGCTTATCCGCTGCCCAGGATCCAGCACATCCTGGAGCGGCTACGGTACGCCCGCATCTCGACGCTGTACCTGAAGAATGGATATTGGCAGATACCAGTGGCCCCCACCAGCCGTGAATGCACCGCGTTCACCGTCTCCGGCCATGGGCTGTTCCACTGGATAGTGATGCCTTGCACTTGGCCCCGGCGCAGTTCCGCACGTACCTTCTTATGTCCCGGTGCATTCCTGGCCAGTGGTTCCTGGCTGCCACCCTTGCGATTGTCTTCCGACTTCCCAGGCGTCACATGCCGTCGGCATGTCGTGGTTCTCGGTCATGACGCGCTGCCTCTCCCTGGTCGGTACACACAGCTTCCATGACACCACATCCTCTGTCCGGTGCGGAATGTGCCTGTACAACTGGCCGGCCTTTTCTAGGTAGTCTGAAAATTTTCGGAGATTCTGCTTCACTTTTCTCCTGCGGCTTATTTCCTGCACCGGCTGTCTCGACAGGGCGTCCGCGACGACGTTCAGCTGGCCCTTCCTATACAAGATTTCGAAATCGTACTTATGGAGCTTCATTGCCCACCTCGCGATCCTTCGGAACGTGCTCTCGATGCTATTCAGCCATTTCAGAGCCATGTGACCTGTTATCACTTTGAAGTAGTAACTCTTCAGGTATGGTCTTAATTTTCTGACAGCGCACACTATTGCGTAACATTCCTTTTCTGTTCCAGAGTAGTTCTTTTCCGCTCCGATTATCACTCTACTGGAGTATATCCTACTACCCGCTCGCCTTGCTCGGACTGCTGTGTGAGGATAGCGCCCAGACCGTAATCGTTGGCGTCCGTCTGCAAAACGAATGTTTTTGCGGAATCGGGGCAGCCAGGATCGGGTCGGCGACCAGCCTGGTTTTGACAGTCTCGAATGCTTCTTGCATTGCACTCCCATCTTGCCTTTTTTTTAAGGAGTGCGTTCAGCGGTTGTACCAGTGCACAATGGCGCAAAAGATACAAATGCTATAAAAAAATCAAATTTTTGATGTATCGTATTCGACAGGTATTAGTTCAAAAGGGTGGAATCCAAAAAATGATTCAAATAGGTTCAGTATTTTAGAAGTAACAGTTAAGTTTTTTGGGTTGCAAAAATAGCAGATATTTTTTGTAGCAAATTTGGACTTTGCGGTCGATATGTAAAATATGTAACCGACTGGCTTGGTTATGGTCTCTATGGAAAGGGTCATCAAATCTCGGTAAAAAATTGTTCCTGTATCGGCGGCTTGTTTTTCAATACCTGACTTTTTAATGATTTTAAATGAATGTATAATGCCTCACTATTCTTCCAAAATATTAAATTAAGTAAAATTCAATGATTATTTTGAACAAAAAGTGTAAAAAAGGTAAAAATAGATAAAAAATTGACAAAATAAAAATTACAAAAAAATCTTTTTTTTTCTTTAAAATTTATGTATTTTTTGTTTTTAAAACATTAAATATTTACCATATTAGCATTTTCAGAGAAAGCAAATGAAATGTATTTGTCGAAGTTGGATACAAATTGAGAAAATTGCCTCCAAAAACATTAATTTTCGAGTATAAAATCAAATCTACTATTTATCACACCATATTGTATGACCACTTAATCAAAAGGTATTAAAATTATCTTTCATTTACAAAATTATGAAAATATCTGAACTGGTTCAAGAGTTATGATTTTTTTAACCCAAAAGTATCAAAGGCGACACTGTGCAGCGTCTCAAGCGCCACTCCCAGGTACTGTCGCAGCTCCCTCACGCTTCCCGCGGGCTTCAGCTGAGCTATTGCCGCTACCTTCTCTGGATCCGTTCCGATGCCTTGATCTGTCACGCGGTGACCCAAGTATTGTAGCTCCTTCCTAAAAAACTTGCACTTTTCCGCATTTACTTTTAGGTTTGCCGCCCTTAGCCTCCGGAAAACCTCTTTCAGGTTGCGTATGTGCTCTTGCACTGTCCGTCCGATTACTATTATATCGTCCTGATACGCGAAGGCGTGTGGCATCATCTCGGGTCCTATCACCTGGCCAAACGCCCGTTGGAACGTTGCCGATGCGGAGTGCAGTCCGAATGGCATCACATTCCAGGCCCCTTCCCGGAACCGTAATTGCCGACTTGCCGCTTCCAGCGGAATCTGGCAGTACCCATCTTCAGGCCCAGGCTGCTTATGTACTTCGCCTCCCTTAATTGATCCAGAATGTAATTGATCACTGCCATTGGGTACGCGTCCTTTACGGATATCCACACACAACGTCCATTGACCCGTCTTCTTTTTCACCATCACTATTGGTGAGCTGTACGTTCTCCTAGACGGCTCGATGCATCCTTTTTGTAAAAACTTGTTAGCCTTGGTGTTGATCTCTACCTGCATCTTTGGGTTCTTTAGGTCAACCGGCCGCAACCTGTCTGCCAACTCTTAGCTAATAAAACTATCTGTGGCTCCGGTATCCATCGTGGCCTTAGTTTCCACTCTTCCGCCTTCAGCTTGCCCATTCATTGAGCGGCAGCACCTTACGAGCCCTGGTTGTCCCGCTGAGGCTGGGGTCGCGTGGCGTTTCCCAATCTCGAAAAGCACTCTGCGATCCTCGGGCTGATTCCCCGCACGTCCAGCAAAAGCTGATCGGCAGTTTTCGGCCCTCCCGCATCCTGTGATCCTGACTTCCACATCTATGGCAGGCTTGTGCTGGGTTTAACACGAACCACCGCCGCACCGGGTTTGGCCCTCGCCCGTTCGTATCGTGTCTAGAAGGTCCCGTGGTGTCCTCTTGGCACCTTCTGCACACCGCGTTTTGATCCCCTCTTTAGAAATCCCGCTGGTGGAAATCACGGCTGGCCTCCCGCCTCTCCCTCCTCTTGCGGCTGCCTTCCCGCCGTTCACTCCCGAACTCCTGCCTTTCGGGTCTGCTTTCGCTGGCCTCCATCATGCTGTTGAAATCGAGGCTCCTCATTAGGCCTTCAACGCCGGTGACTTTAACTTCCACGGCCGGTCTCTTTCCGTACTCTCTCTCCAACGCCTCCAGTATGGCGACCGTTTCGGGCTCGTCTGTGGTCTGCTGGATGAACTCGGATAGCGTCATCCGCATATCCTTGACCAAGCCCTCCAGCTTTATCCCTAGGGCGCTCGCTATTGCAGGAAAGTCATCCTTCTTAAGGCTGTATAGCCACGATTGCGCCATCTTCTCGTCGGTTCTTTTGGCCAGGACAATCACGGTTGGGCGCAGGATGCAACGAACTGATTTCTTAGTTTCTGCTCGATACGGATTGCAAAGACTCGGTCAAAGAGTTTCTTTGTTCGTCCCACCAAATTTATGATTTGTGTGATTGCCCAACCAAAGAGAGTTTCTGATTGTAAAAGCTTTTATTCAATTCCACTTCGACAGTAGGCGCTCCTGCGGTCCTCGACTGCGGATGCGCGTCATCGCTCCTTCGTAGTTCTTCTTTCGCTGGTCCCGCGTCGCTCTCGACGGCGTATCCGCGCCGGCTCGACTGGGGCTTAGGATGCTATGGGCTAGGGTGTATCGTCCGTGAGATAAGCTAGCGCTCCTCCCCGAACCACCTTTGCTGACCATGGAATCCCGAGCAACGCCTGCGCACTCCCTTTATAGGCCGCGCGGATCCCGCTATTTCCCTCTTTGCGCACGGCCCGCTCGGGTGCAAGGTCCAACTTGTGTCCTGTTAGTTCAAGGAGCGTCCTTTTTGTCCGACTTTGGACGACTCGAGCCCGCGATACCGTTAGTTCACGGTCTCTCCGCTTTGCCGGGGTCCAAGGTCCATTATTAAATTGTATGAGCTGACCGCCCTTGGTGTGCTGTTGATTGTATATTACTTATTTTTATATACTTGCACAGGTCATGGATTAGTGTATTCTTATATTCTGTACCCATATCGGTTATAAACGTCCTCCTAGTACCGTACTTAAGTACAAAATATTTGAATATTGCCATGGGTACTGTTTTTTTGACGAGGAACGGCCTTGGTTCCCCCTGAGGAGAAGAGCCGGAAGCTCCACAACATTTTCCAAGACGCCCGCGACAACGCCGAACGCCTCACCGCCGAACAAGGCCGGCACTATAATCTCAGGAGACGAGAATGGAGACCAACACTGGGCTCTTCAGTTCTCGTGCACCAACACGTCCTTTCAAACGCGTGCGAAGGATTCGCCGCGAAACTGGCCGCAAAATACGACGTACCCTATCGGGTCGTAAAATTCCTCTCGCCGAACATAGTCGAACGACGGGCATTCATCATCTGAAGCCCTACCATCAGGACAGCGACGAAACCCAACCGATGAAACAGGAGGCGACCGTCACAAGCAATGACCAGGATGACCACGGCGCTCGAATCCTGGTCGAAGGTACCAGGGTGTCATGGGGGCCACTTGATGCTGGGCGCGCTCAGCCAACGTCCCCAACCCCCTTGGGGGAAAAGAACACTAACTTGGTTTCCCTTCGAGCCAGAACCGCCACATCGGACTCCTTCCGACAACAATCAGCACAGCATGGAGCTACCGGAACAATGGGCGTCCCGCGTCGCCACCGCTCGTTTCAACATTTGCGCTCTCACAGCTCTCAGCTTGGGCCAGGCGCCCTACGCCGCCATCTGGCATCACCAACGTTGCCACTATCGGCACGTGACAGTGGCAAGCACCGCTATCGATATACCACCGCTGACACCAAGTCACAGCAGCCAGCTTTTGAATGTGACCGCACCAGATTACACGAACTATCGGGGTCAAAGCGATAGCCGTTATCGATAACTTATCGTTCGACTACTCGATCTCCGAGGGTGGTTCGATCGCGGCGTTAGGCCCTCACTTTAAAAGTGCTAGCCGAGCAACGCGGCCGAAAAAAAAAAAGTGAAGGAAAGAATGGCCAACCGGAATGACCCCCGGTGGCGGTCATCACCGCCACCCTTGGTGCTGATTGGAACAGACGCTGCCGTAGCCCCAGCAACCCCACAAGGGGTACCCCCGGCAGGAGACAGCAGCTCTCCCCTGCTCAGCCCCTCATGGTGCGAGGGGATTGAGCTCGGAGACATCATGGCAGCCATCCGGGAGGAGGAGGAGATGCCGACCGACACCCGGTTCGGCAGGATCCACGCCGTTTATGAGGATATCTCGGACGGTGAGCTGGAGCTGACGACGAGGGCCCGAGGAACCCGGAGCGGCCAACCTTCGACACCACCTTGCCCCCGACCCCCGGACAAGGACTGGAGGTCGTGATGAGGACGCCACCTCGCGCCGGTCAAACCACCCCGGAGAGGAACGCGGCCGTCACTACCCCCGCCTTTCGTAGCGTCTCTATTTGGAGAACCTGTTCACCAAGACTATCAACATCGAAGTGCAGAAATACCTGTTTTACCGAAGTACTAATTTTCACATATTTTTCAACTTTGACGGAGAATATAAATCGATTCCCTACCATTCCCTGAGTTTGGTGTATGTGGTGTTGTTTTTGAATATGTTCTTTATCAGAATCAAAAGAGATCCGGCCTCCCACATTCCAACGCCCGTTGGAACGTTGCCGATGCGGAGTGCAGTCCGAATGGCATCACTTTCCATTGAAAGAGGCCCCTTCCCGGAACCGTAATTGCCGACTTCCAACGGAATCTACCAGTACCCGTCCTTCAGGTCCAGGCTGCTTATGTACTTTGCCTCCCTTAATTGATCCAGAATGTAATTGAATGTAACAGAATCAATAGAGATCGGGCCCCCCACATTCCCACCCCGAATTTCCCAGTCAAAAGATACTTTCAACTCAGCGTAAAAAACGCGCAGCTTAGTGCAAATTCTGCTACAAGCGCAGTTGCAGCGCAGTACTAAATTGTATGGCGGGCAAACATGTTTCCCTGTATTGGCAGCTTGTTTTTCAATACCTGCCTTTTATATGATTTTAAATGAATGTATAATACTTAACTATTCTTCCGAAATATTAAATTAAGTAAAACTGAATGATTATTTTGAAAAAAAAGTGTTAAAAAGGTAAAAATAGATCAAAAATTGACCACAAAAAAATTACAAAAAATTTTTTTTTCTTTAAAATTTATGTATTTTTTGCTTTTAAAACATTAAATATTTACCATATTAGCATTTTCAGAGAAAGCAAATGAAATGTATTTGTCGAAGTTGGATACAAATTGAGAAAACTGCCTCCAAAAACAATAATTTTCGAGTATAAATCTACTATTTATCATACCATATTGTATGACCACTTAATCGAAAGGTATTAAAATTATCTTTCATTTACAAAATTATGAAAATATCTGAACTGGTTCAAGAGTTATAATTTTTTTAACCCAAAATTATCTAAGGCGCCACTGTGCAGCGTCTTAAAATCAGGTACAAAACGCCTGTACCACGACCCCACTCCCAGGTACTGTCACATCTCCCTCACGCTTCCTGGGGGCTTCAGCTGAGCTATTGCCGCTACCTTCTCCGGATCCGTTCCGATGCCTTGATCTGTCACGCGGTGACTCTAGTATTGTAGCTCCTTCCTTAAGGAACTTTCACTTATCCGCATTTACTTTCAGGTTTGCCGCCCTTATCCTCCGGAAAACCTCTTTCAGGTTGCGTATGTGCTCTTGCAGTGTCCGTCCGATTACTATTATATCGTCCTGATACGCGAAGGCGTGTGGCATCATCTCGGGTCCTATCACCTGGTCCAACGCCCGTTGGAACGTTGCCGATGTGGAGTGCAGTCCGAATGGCATCACTATCCATTGAAAGAGGCCCATTCCCGGCTCCGTAATTGCCGTATATTGCCGACTTGCCGCTTCCAGCGGAATATGCCAGTACCCGTCCTTCAGGTCCAGGCTGCCTATGTACTTCGCCTCCCTTAATTGATCCAGAATGTAATTGATCATTGGCATTGGTTACGCGTCCTTCACGGACATCGCGTTTGTTGGGCGGAAATCCACACACAACCTCGATTGACCCGTCTTCTTTTTCACCATCACTATTGGTGAGCTGTACGTTCTCCTAGACGGCTCGATGCATTCTTTTTGTAAAAACTCGTTAACCTTGATGTTGATCTCTACCTCCATCTTCGGGTTCTTCGGGTAGTAGCGCTGTTTGACCGGTTGATCGTCTTTCATCGTGAACTCAGCTAACTCTGACTTTAGGAAGCCGTCAATATCATCCTCCGCGAAGTTTGTTGCCTTCTCCACAATTGCCACTGACAGCTTCTCTCGTGGACTGTTTCGAACCGCCTGTCCAACTGGTATCGTTGCCCTCAGTCCCGCGCACTCCATCCTGGCCATCCTGACACTAGAGCGATATGGTATGGAGGATTATCAGTTGCATTCCTACGGTTCTATCTCCAAGTCCTATGTCCGCTTCGAACAGCGATTTGACCTCCTCATACCGTCCATCAGCCATCCGCACTTCTCTCCTCGTAGATACGACCTCTTCCGCCGCCCGCAACCTGTCTGCCAACTCTTCGCTAATAAAACTATCTGTGGCTCCGGTATCCATCGTGGCCTAAGTTTCCTCTCCGTCTATGAGGACTGTGGTCTTTCTTCCGCCTTTAGCTTGACCATTCATTTTGAGGGTAGCACCTTGCGAACCCTTGTTGGGTCGCGTGGCGTTTCCCGATCTCGAAAAGCACTCTGCGGTCCTCGGGCCGATTCTCCCGCACGTCCAGCAAAAGCTGATCGACTGGTTTCGGCACTCCCGCATCTAGTGATCCCGGCTTCCGCATCTATGGCTTGTGCTGGGTTTATTACGAACCCCCGGTCCGGCCCTCGCCCGTTCGTGTCGTGTCTCGAAGGTCCTGTGGTGTCCTCACGGACAAGGAGCCGCATCACAGGCACACGGAACCCCGTCGGGAAGCCGCCGCATCGGCGCACACTGGGCCACGAGAGCCAGGATACGCCTCCCAAGCACCTGGGACCCGCCTCATAGGCGCAACCACTGCACGGCTCAGACTCGACACCCACCCCCGCGCCTCAACCAAGGGATTACCCCCACACAGACACCATGGGTTGACGAACCCACCACCTCGAGCTGGGCCAACGTATTGCCCGCCTCTGACGCAGGCGCCGTTCGCCGGAACCCTTTTCGCAGGGCCGCGAAGAGAGTCTGATTCCGGGATCCGGAATCGCAAACACCCATAAGCAGTTCCTCCAGCGTCACCGCTGACGCCGAATATGTCTCGGAGGAGGAGCCGCGACAAAGCGATACCACCGTAAGTTATCCGGAGCCATGGATTGGACCTTTCCTCGAGCGGGAACTATCGCGGTTCGACAACCTGTCCGGCGTGTCTCACATTCCATCATCATGAAGAATGATATTTTCTTCAAGCAAAGGTATCATCCGAGGAATCCTGGTATAAGAGCCGTCATCGATCCCTATATTGATGAGCTACTCTGCGACGGAAGGATCGAACCGTCAAAGAGCCAGCATAGCGCGCCGAATGTCATTGCCGCTAAGAAGAACGGTGACGTCAGAATGAGCGTCGACTACAGGCAGCTCAACGAGAACTCACTCCCTGGTGCTTATCCGCTGCCCAGGATCCAGCACATCCTGGAGCGGCTACGGCACGCCCGCTTCATCACGACGCTTTACCTGAAGCATGGATATTGGCAGATACCAGTGGCCCCCACCAGCCGTGAATGCACCGCGTTCACCGTCTCCGGCCATGGACTGTTCCACTGGATAGTGATGCCTTGCACTTGGGCCCGGCGACTTTTCAGCGAGCCCTGGACACTGTTATTGGCCCGGACATGGAGCCGCATGCCTTTGCCTATCTCGATGATATCATCGGGATCGGGTCTACACTCCAGGAGCACGTACGGAACTTACGGTAGGTGTTCCGACGTCTGAAAGAAACCAACCTCCGTATCAATCGAGACAAGTGCAAGTTCTTTCAGCGCAGTATAAAATATCTCGGACACGTCATCCGCGAGGCCGCCGGCGGCTGAATACCGCCGAAGGGAACTATTCCGACACCGAGAAGGAATGCCTGGCAACAATTTGGTCAGTCCGCAAAATGCGCTGTTACCTCGACACTTATCGGTTCGAGGTGATCACTGAATACCACTCGCTCAAGTGGCTAAATTCTATTAAAAACCCCACGGGCCTGATCGCTCAATGGGCCCTGGAAATGCAGCAGTTCCAATATGACGTCAAGTACCGACGCGGGATGCAGAACCTGGTCTCCGACGAGCTGTCACGCCAACCGCTGGCCACTGCACGACAGGCACAGGTGCAGGACAACTCCTGTAAGTGGATTAACAATATGCTGAGGAAAATCTACGAGGAACCGACGAAGTATCCAGACTTTCGAGAAGAGAACGGACACATGTACCGCAGCTTAGGACTCCGCCCGGAGGAGGAAGACTACACCCTGTGGAAGTTGTGGGCACCAACCATCGAGGACAGGTATTGGAAGAATGCCATAACCACCCTGCGGCTGGACACCTGGGCGTACGCAAAACGTGTACGCGGGTGGCCCAAAAGTACTACTGGCCCGGATTGTTCCGGGATGTAGCGTTCTATGTACGACGGTGCCGCAGCTGTCAGAGGTATAAGGTAAGCTAAGAGAAGCCAGCCGGGAATTTTCACCCGACATGCGGAAGAGCCTTTTTAAATACTCTGCGCCAATTTCGTGGGACCTCTCCCACGCTCGAGACAAGGAATCACAGTCATCCGTGTCCACGTAGTGTTCCTTGACTCCTTCAGTAAGTGGGTCGAACTCATTCCCATGCGCCGGTCAACTGTGCCCTACCTGGAAAGCGCCTTTCGGGAACGGATCCTCAGCCATAGTTTGCGAAAACGAAAGGCAATTCACGAGCCGTGGAGTCCAGGCTTTCTGCAAGTCTATGAGGATGGAATTACAGCACACCGCGCCGTACACGCCTCGGCAGAATACCACGGAACGGCCAACCGAACCGTGAAGACCATGATAGCGCAGTATCTTGGGGAAACGCCCCAGAACACGTGGGATCAGCTGTTACCGGAGATTTCACTCGCTGTCAACAGTAGTGTATCGGACACAACCGGGTTCAGCCCCGCCTTCCTTGTTCAAGGACGACAGCCGCGCTTGTCCAACGCGCTCTACGACGAGGTAACGCCTGGACGAGGAACGGCCTTGGGTCCCCCTGAGGAGAAGAGCCGGCAGCTCAACAACATTTTTCAAGTCGCTCACGACAACGCCGAACGCGCCACCGCCGCACTATAATCTCAGGCGACGAGAATGGAGACCAGCACCGGGCTCTTCAGTTCTCGTGCGCCAACACGTCCTTTCAAACGCGGCAGAAGGATTCGCCGCAAAATATGTCGGACCCTATCGATCGTAAAATTCCTCTCGCCGAACATAGTCACACTACAGGATAATAGGTGTCGCCGCCATCGAACCACGGGCATTCACCATCTGAAGTCCTACCATCAGGACAGCGACGAAACCCAACCGATGGAACAGGAGGCGGCCGTCATAAGCGATGACCACGGCGCTCGAAGCCTGGTCGAAGGTACCAGGGTGTCATGGGGGCCACTTAATGCTGGGCGAGCTCAGCCAACGTCCCCACCCCCCTTGGAGGAAAAGAACAGTTACCTGGTTTCCCTTCGAGCCAGAACCGTAACATCGGACTCCTTTCGACAACCATCAGCACAGCATGGAGCTACCGGAACAATGGGCGTCCTGCGTCGCCACCGTTCGTTTCAGCTTGGGCCAGGCGCCAACGCCGGAAGGAAAGAATGGCCAACCGAATCGACCCCCGATGGCGGTCATCACCGCCACCCTTGATGCTGATTGGGACAGACGCTGCCGCAGCCCTATCAACCCCACCAGGGGTACCCCCGGCAGCAGACAGCAGCTCTCCCCTGCTCAGCCCCTCATGGTGGGTGGGGCCCGTTTTGGCCCGCGACGCCATGGACGGACCCGCAAGCTCTCGTCCCATGTCCTCTGATCGGCCCCTTTCTTTAGGGTTTTCTTGTGGAGTATGTGGAGCCGTGAGCTGGTCGTGAAATTGACTCCGTTGTCCGGCACCCCGTATCTGGCTTTTACCTCCTCGAAGGCTTGCTGGCCATGTCCACTTGGTACCCTTGCGGAGGAGGTCGTTGAGTGGCCTTACAATGCGCGCGAAGTCAGGCACGAACCGTCGGTACCACGATGCGACTCCAAGGTATTGCCTCAGCTCTCGGACCGATGACGGTGGTTCTAGCTGGGCTATGGCTGCTACCTTTTATGGGTCCGTGCCTATCCCTTGGCTTGTGACGCGGTGCCCTAGGTACAGAAGTTCTTGTTTGAAGAACTGGAATTTCTCCGGGTTTATCTTCAGGTTCGCTTTCTTCAAGCGGCGGAATACCTCCCTGAGGTTTCTCTTGAGTTCCTCTAGGGTGCGGCCAATCACGATGATGTCGTCTTGCTACGCAAATGCATGCGGCGACATTTCCGGTCTGATCACCTGATCCAGGGCCCGTTGAAATGTGGCCGACGCGGAGTGTAACCCAAATGGCATCACTTTCCATTGGAACAACCCTTTTCCTGGGACCGTGAAGGCCGTGAAGCCCCGGCTTGACTCTTCCAGCAGTATTTCCCAATACCCATCCTTTAGGTACAGACTGCTTATGAAGCGCGCCTCTCTTAGTTGGTCGAGGATGTAGTTTATCCGTGGCATCGGGTAGGCATCCTTTATGGATTTCGCGTTTATCTGCATAATCGTGACTTCAGTCCACGCATAGTCTCCATTTTCCCGTTTTCTTCTTTACCATGACTATGGGTGAGCTGTACGGACTCCTTGAATGCTCTATCATCCCCCTCTCAATCAGTTCGTCCACCTTCGCGTTGATCTCCCCTTGAATCTTTGGATCCTTAGGGTAGTATCTCTGCTTAATTGGTTTATCGTCCTTCATGGTTATCGTGTGCTCGGCTATACTCGATGTTCCGGTCATGGCTTGAAACTCCGCGAGCTCTGTTTTCAGGAATTCGTTCATGTCGTCCTCTTCGCCGTGCTTTTGGACTAATGCGACCGACAACTTTTCCTCGAGCCACCCGTTGCGTCTGCCTCTGGCCGGTATTCGGATTTCATGCCCGGCGCACTGGTTCTCGGCCCCGACTTGCGTGAGGAAATTCCACCCCAGCACCAAAGCATCCACTATCCCTGGTAATATGAGCAGGCTCATGACGAGTCGCCTGTTGCCGAACTCCACTTCTATTTCGAGCTTTGCGTTGATTTCGCCGCACCTTCCATCTGCCAACCTAACCTGCCGTCGTATCCTTGTAATCGCTCCACGAGCAGCCAGCTTGTCCGCCAGTTTTCACTTATGAAGCTAGTTAGTTTGGAGAAGTGGCACCCTGCGACCCCTGCTCGCCTCTCTGCGGCTGAGATCGCTGCTCATTTCCCGCTCTCTGTCAGCATTCCGTACTTCGGACTCCTATTTTTCCGCACATCCAACAGAACAGCAGCCTCTGTTTTCGGCATCCTCTTGCCCAATGGTCGTGTCCACCGCACCTGCGACACGCTTCTTGTGGATTGGCCACATGGGTTGGGTGTTGATCCGAGTTGCCCGCAAGTGTCGTTCCAGAGTGACTCTGGGTGGTGACTGGCGGCCGCCATAAGGTTGTGTTGTGCCGCCCAGACTGACCCGGGGTATAACGTGCCCACTGCTCCTGGGACTGTGTGCCTAGCTCTCCAGAGTCCTCACACCTTCTACACGTGACTTGTGTCGCGGCTGTACTTGTGCTCTTCCGCAAAGGCTTCCCGTTCCCTGTGCAGTTCCTCGTACTCATCTGCCAGGATCATGAGGGCCTCTAGGTCGTCCACGTGGTAGGATCTCAACGCTATTCGGAGGTCTGGCGTGCAGTTCTCCTTGATGAGCTCCAGCGTTTCCTTCTTCCCATACCCAAGAGGTCTTATCGGGGTCTGCATCTCGACCATGTAGTCCTTGAATGCCTCCCTAAAGCCTTGCTTCCTTTGCCTCACCTTGTCCGCGAGCTTCGTGAAGTATCCCCTGGGCAGGAAGTACGTCTGGAAACTGTCTATGAACTCGGCCCAAGTCCTCCAGTGCTTGTTGTTGGCTATGTACCATTTCAGAGCCTTTCCCTGCATTAATTCCGGCATGGCTCGGGGAATCACGTTCAGGTCCAAACCGTACGTGCTTGCAGACCACTCCACCTGCTCCAGGAATTCGAGAGGCTTTTCTTCTCCGTCAAAACGAAACGACCATTCTCTAACTTGCTTCGCCACCTTTGCGTAGTCCGGCTGGCCGGGCCTGGGTCTTTCTATA
Source organism: Drosophila yakuba (assembly GCF_016746365.2). NCBI lineage: Eukaryota > Metazoa > Arthropoda > Insecta > Diptera > Drosophilidae > Drosophila > Drosophila yakuba. The sequence continues at coordinate 216,190 of NW_025048821.1, read as the reverse complement.
CTTGGCCTTCTTTCCCTGCTCGTCTACCTCCTTTGACCTTCCCGCTGCATCTCCTCCATGCTCAGACTTGCGATGAGGTCTTCGCCCTCAGGGTTTGTCACCTTTACGCTTGGACCTGGTCTGTCTGGATATGCCTCCTCTAATTCTGTCCAGACTGCTGTGAGCTGTGGGTCGTTTTCCGTCTCCGCGTAGTACTCCGCTAGGGCCTTTCGCATGTCTTTTGTCCTTCCTGACAGCGATATGCGCAACCTCTGTGCGACATATGCGAAGTTTTCCTTCTTAAGACGTTAGATCCAACTTCTATCCATACTACTTAATTTGTGTTTACTGCCGGGATAATCACGTTATTTGGGCGCCAGATGTAACGAACTGATTTTGTCTGCTCGCTACGGAATACGTGCGGCTAGCTCAGTAGAGATTGTGCGTTTGTCCCACCAAATTTATAAAATAACGTGATCAACCGGTTACCAGAAATAACACTCGCAGTTTCGTTCTTGGATCTTTATTTGTGCTTGGACTTACAAAGGAATCTAATTATCCGGCCTTGGTGCTAGATGGTTTGTCCACCGGCCTCGTTCCGCTGTCTCGCAGCTCCTGTCGTCCTGAATGTGGCGGACCTTTGTTGTTGGGCGCTCGTCGCTTGGGCTGAGAGTTGTTGTCTTACGCAGACTCACGGCAGCTAACGGCTGTGATCCCCAAGGCAAACGCCTGTGGAACAGCAACACGTCAACCCCACGTCTGGTTCGGACTGGTGGCGCCGGTATCACGCCTGTTTGAATCGCACGGAGACACCTAGGCGATCGCCTGGTTTAAGTTCGCGGTCGCCTACAGAGTTCTCCGGGTCTACACCACAATCCCTGCCGCTTATCCTGCTTCTGGACTACTCGTCCTTCGTCGTACTGGACCTCAGCTACCTGCGTCTCAATTCGGAGACCTTCTCGTCCCGAACGTCTTGATGTAGCGATCTTGCTCCTTGTTGACTACCACGGCTGTAGCTCCTCTGCTGACTTCGTTCTCACGTTGTTGACTCGTACACCTTTTCTCCTCGACTGACTGTCTCGCTTAGAGCGTTCGGCCAGTTTATATAGGCCTCCTCTAACGGTTCACCCCTTTGGTCTCCAGTCTCCGGATCCAAAGTCCACGATTTTACCGTTGGCCCGGTCCAAAGTTCGATGTGTACCGTTATTTGCCTTTGAGCCTGCTGACTCTCCAAACTCTCTTCTCAGTAAGTCCGGAGTCTCCACCCTCTCTCACTCCATTTCCCGAGTCTCCAAACTCTCTTCCTCTAGAGTCTCCAAACTCTCTTTCTCCAGCCCAGAGTCTTCAAACTCCGGGCCTTTCTCCGGGCTTTGCACTGCCGTTACTACGCTTTGCCTTGTTGCGTAACTGGCAACGGCAGGCCCTCCTCATGCGATCACCATCCGCATTTGTGCGGAGTTTCAACTCCTCACAACATGTTTCCCTGTATTGGCGGCTTGTTTTTCAATACCTGTCTTTTTAATAATTTTAAATGAATGTATAATACTTAACTATTCTTCCAAAATATTAAATTAAGTAAAATTGAATGATTATTTTGAACAAAAAGTGTAAAAGTGGTAAAAATAGATACAAAATTTGACCAAAAAAAAATTTAAAAAAAAAACATTTGTTTTTCTTTAAAATTTATGTATTTTTTGTTTTTAAAACAGAGAAAGCAAATGAAATGTATTTGTCGAAATTGGATACAAATTGAGAAAACTGCCTCCAAAAATATTAATTTTCGAGTATAAAATCTACTATTTATCACACTGTATGACCACTTAATCGAAAGGTATTAAAATCATCTTTCATTTACAAAATTATGAAAATATCTCAACTGGTTCAAGAGTTATAATTTTTTTAACCCAAAATTATCTAAGGCGCCACTGTGCAGCGTCTTAAAATCAGGTACAAAACGACTGTACCACGACGCTACTCCCAGGTACTGTCCCAGTTCCCTCACGCTTCCTGGGGGCTTCAGCTGAGCTATTGCCGCTACCTTCTCCGAATCCGTTCCTTAGTGTTGATCTCTACCTGCATCTTCGGGTTCTTCGGGTAGTAGCGCTGTTTGACCGATCGTCTTTCATCGTGAACTCAGCTAACTCTGGCTTTAGGAAGCCGTCAATATCATCCTCCGCGAAGTTTGTTGCCCTCTCCACAATTGCCACTGACAGCTTCTCTCGTGGACTGTTTCGAACCGCCTGTTCAACTGGTATCGTTGCCCTCAGTCCCGCGCACTCCATCCTGGCCATCCTGACACTAGAGCGATATGTTATGGAGGATTATCAGTTGCATTCCTACGGTTCTATCTCCAAGTCCTATGTCCGCTTCGAACAGCGATTTGACCTCCTCATACCGTCCATCAGCGATCCGCACTTCTTTTCTCGTAGATACGACCTTCTCCGCCGCCCGCAACCTGTCTGCCAACTCTTCGCTAATAAAACTAGATGTGGCTCCGGTATCCATCGTGGCCTTAGTTTACACTCCGACTATGAGCACTGTGGTTTTTCTTCCGCCTTTAGCTTGCCCATTCATTTTTAGGGAGGAGCCGCGACAAAGCGATACCACCGTAAGTTATCCGGAGCCATGGATTGCATCTTTCTTTGAGCGGAAACTATCGCAGTTCGACAACCTGGCCGGCGTGTCTCACATTCCATCATTATGAAGTATGAAGTAGTATGATGTTTGCAAGGATATCCCAAAGAAGGGTCAGTGTTTTAGAGTCAAAGCGTCTGCTCAGTTAGATTTTTTTTTTCTATTTCCCTTTATTCCTCTCGGGAACTTAGGGCTTCTACGAGAGCTTTCCATCTAACTCAATTTTGAGCTGTCTGTTTTGCCCATGTGGTGTTTATTTGGGCTAGTTCTTGGTGAGCGGTTCTTCTCCAGGTTGCTCTTGGCCTTTCTACTCGCCTGCTTCCTTGGGGGTTTCAGTCTAGTGCCATCCTCAATATGCTACTCGGGTTTCTTCTGAGAGCGTGCCCTATCCACATCCATTTTTTCTTCCTTATTTGTATTTGAATCGGGGACTCGTCTGTAACGCGCCACAGTTCTTGTTGGCTATTCTGTTTGGCCAGAATACCCCACATATGACTCTCAGGCATTTGTTGCTGAAAGCCTGTAGCTTCTGCGTTATTTTCTTCGTGGCGAGCCATGTCTCACTTCCGTATAGCAGTGTGGATTTCACACACGCATTGTAGATCCTGAGCTTTGTTCGTCGGCTTGATTTGCTTGGTTATTATGCGTAGTGTATTTGCCTGGTCTACGCAACTCCTGTGTGGTCTGAAGCCTGTCTGTTCGTCTCGGATTGTTGGCTCAATTTTTTCCTGGAGGCGCTCGTTCAGAAGTGTAGCTAAGATCTTGTAGGTGGTGTTGAGCAGTGTTATCCCTCTCCAGTTGTTGCAGTCACTAAGGTCGCCTTTTCCAGGAGGCTGGCACCGTCTCGCCTTCCCATATGCGTGAGAAACGTGGACGCAATATTTCAGCCATCAGTTGGGTTTCAACTTAAAGCAATTCGACAGGTATGTTGTCTTCGCCAGCTGCCCTGTTGTGCTTCAGCTTCTTTATTGCATTCACGATTTTTCTTACATTCGGGGGTGCAGAGGGTATCCTGCTACTCCCACTTGGCGGCACAACACTCCTGTAGTATATGGCCACGTGTGGTTATGTGGTGTGGCTATTTCCCATGAAGTGTTGGCGCCATCTTCGCATTTGTGCGTCATCATTGGATAAGAGGTTACCTTCTAGATCTCTGACTGGTTTGTTCTGTTTGTGATGCGAGCGCATGTTGTTCTCGCCGGCTGCTCGTTCTGCGTCTGCCGCAAGTCTAACCAGCTGTGCTCTTTTGTCCTTTCTGGCCGACCTTTTCACCGGTCTGCATAGTCCGTGATACCCCTCACGGTACTGTGTGAGCTGGTCCGCCAGAGGCTTCAGGTGGTTCCTCCTTCTAATCAGGTCCCAGGTCCCTTCAGATATCCAGTCCGATCTTCCGCGTTGTTACAGGCCGAGTATTTCCTCCGCCGTGGTCCTTAGTTGCCTGCAGGTGTGCTCCCATGGGTGGTCTTCTAGGGGGGTCAGCTGTTCTCGCAGCGTGGACGTCATTCTCGTCTTCAGAGTAGAGTCGCTAAGGAGGTGTAGGTTCAGAGGGGGCGCTTGCCGGTGTTGACTGGTGCCAGTGTTCCTTAAGTGGTTGCGGTTGAGCTTTATTGAATGAGTTAGAGTTACTTTATTCGAATGTTTCTTATGGGCTCAACTTAGGCTGAGTTGACCCGTTTATATAGTACTTATTATTATATACATATATACATATATGTATGCAGAAGGCATGCATATGTCTGACCACTTGAGCTGCAAAGTGCATGCTCAGCATTCCCACGCTCCGCGATCGGCTTATGTATAAGCGTTAGATCATATTACTTGAGCGCTGGAACACTTGTGTTATTTTTGGTGGTCTTTTGGATACTTGAACGTTATGTTTATTATGACAAAGTGTCACAATGTTTTGAAGATAAGTTGTACCCATTAATTTAGTATATTTATAGGGTAGATACGCTACACCTCCCTTTTTAAAGAAATTACGTAAAACATGTAGTCATTTAGTTCTCAATATTAATATTTTAAAAAATTTATTAAAAAATTTTTTTAAATGATATTGATTTTTCTTATTAATTATTAGCAATGTTTCGTCTCAAAGCATTTTTGTGTAATGTTTTATGTTTAACTTTCTTAGAAGAAAAAATAATTTTTTTTTGTTATCTCTGTCTTCAATGGTTTCTACAGTATAAGGGCCTAAATATACTGGATCTAATTTATGACCCGATTCGTTCCTTAGTATAACTTTATCTCCTATTTTTAATTGAAAATAAAGTTTCATAAAGTTGTTTTCTATAAGACTGCTTTTTCTAACATAAGTCTAGCTCTTTTATATGCTATTTCTAATCTAAATTTTATTTCCTTAGAGTAATCTTCTACATTATACAGTGGTTCTATTCTATCTGTTTTATTAAAATTTGCGAACTGCCTTGATAATCTTCCAAAGACTAGTTAATTTGGACAGTAATCATGCATGACTGATGGTGTTGTGTTGAAACAATATGTAAAATATTGTATCCAAACGTCCCAATCAGTTTTATCTGCAGAGATGTATGAACGAATGTATTCATTGAATGTTCTATGACTTCGTTCTATTGTGCCTAAAGTTTGGTGATAATTTGCGGTAGAGTTAAGTTTTCTATCTTCATGTATTTGCACATATCTAATATTACTTTATTATACCCGTTACTCGTAGAGTAAAAGAGTATACTAGATTCGTTGAAAAGTATGTAACAGGCAGAAGGAAGCGTTTCCGACCATATAAAGTATATATATTCTTGATTAGGATCAATAGCCTAGTCGATTTGGCCATGTCCGTCTGTCCGCCCGTCTGTCCGTCTGAACGTCGAGATCTCAGGAACTACAAAAGATAGAAAGTTGAGATTAGGCATACAGACTCCAGGGACATAGACGCAGCGCAAGTTTGTCGAATCATGCTGCCACGCCCACTGTAACGCCCACAAACCGCCCAAAACTGCCACGCCCACACTTTTGAAAAATGTTTTAATATATTTCAATTTTTGTATTGGTCTTGTAAATTTCTATCGATTTGCAAAAAAACTTTCTGCCACGCCCACTCTAACGCCCACAAACCGCCAAAAACTGGCCTTCGCACATACACTAGCTGAGTAACGGGTATCAGATAGACGGGGAACTCGACTATAGCGTTCTCTCTTGTTTTTATACTCGGTACCCATGTCCGAAATGAACGTCTTCATTGGACCGTACGTTAGTATAAAATTTTCGAATATAGCTTTTGCGACAGTATTTGCGCTTTTGTTTACAACCGGTATGGTTACTAGATACTTCGTTAAATCACATATAAGTGTGACGATGTATTCGTTGCCATATTCTGATTTCGGTAGTGGACCTACTGTGTCCACTATCACTATATCAAAAGCATTTGTTGGGGTTTTTGTGTGAGTCATTGGGGTCTTTGTATGTGTCGTTGTTTTCGACATTTGGCATTTATGACATCTACGTATGTACTCTTTTATATGACGAGTCATATTTTTCCAATAATAGTGTCTTTTTATTTTCACTAGCGTTCTTGTAAAGCCTGAATGACCTCCTTGAATTGGATCGTCATGATATGTAGACAGTATTGATTTTATTTTTTTTCCAGTTTTTATAATGGTCACCGGCTGGAGTAGCGCTACTCTTAATGATTTTAATTTTATATTGCCCGTATTTTTGAAATTATCTATTGAAATGGTTTCAAAGATTTTTTCACTCCAATTTTTTCACGCCAATTTGAGATGGCTGATTTTTAGTATACCGGCTTGCATTGCAAGCCTTTGGAAGAACTGACCTAAATCAAAAATTCCATTGGTATATAAATCGTCAACATCAATTCTTGCAATAACTTTATTTCCTCGTTTTAGTAAACAAATAGATTCAGTTATTCGCAAGGTCACTACTTTTCGTACTTCATCATTTGTTATGACTTCGTGTACGTTGGGTTAGATACATTTTAAATACATTGCCTAGGCAATAGTTCCTTTTTTGTTACTGTACAGTTTTTATCTTGTCTACTTTGTTGCCTGGTAGTGACTTTCAGGCCTTTATGTTGCATGTCTTTGACTTCTGTTATATTTATACGCGAGAGTGCGTCTGCTACAAAATTTTCTTTCCCCTTTAGGTATTCTACAGTGAAGTCGTATTCTTAAAGCTCTAACCGCATGCGAGTTAATTTAGAACTGGGATTAGTCATAGAAAATATGTACGTTAAACGTCTGTGGTCCGTTTTAATGGTGAAATGTTTGCCATGAATATATGGTCTAAAATGGGTAATTGCCCAATGAATTGCTCTTGTTCCGTTGTACTCTTATTGCTTTCTCCTTTTGTAAATGAACGTGATGCATAAGCTATTGGGAGCTGAATCTAGTTACGGTTCTGAGTTAGAACTGCTCCGCAAGCTTGTTTACTAGCATCCGTTATAATGCAAAATTCTTTGCGAAAATCAGGATATTGTAATAATGTGGGGTGCATAAGATTTTCTTTAAGGTATTCGAATGCGTTCTGGCATTCGCTTGACCATTCAAAAGGGACATTCTTCATGAGAGACAGGATCATTTTTGATGACGTCATATTTCTTGGCATCTGGCAATACTCCTTTGCCTGTGCATTTGTGACCTAGGAATGTCACTTCGTGCATGAAAAATGAACATTTTTCTGGATGCAACTTTAGGTTATATTTCCTACAGACATTAAAAACGTCAGTTAAGTTTTTAATCATGTGTTTTTCTGAACATCCTATCACCATTAAGTCATCCATATAAAAGAAGGCCTGAGAGGGTTCTAAACCCGAGAATGATATAGTCATCATCCTCTGAAATAAATTTGGTGCTATTTTAAGACCAAATGGTAATCGCGTGAAGCGATATGAGCCATCGCTCGTTGATAAAGATGTTATATTCCTTGAGTTTTCCTCAAGTTCTATTTGGTGGGAACCTGACATAAAGTCAATGCATGAAAAGTATTTAGCTCGACCTAGTTGATCTAAAATGTCATCAATTCTAGGGAGTGAAAATTTGTAAGAAGGTCGAATTTTATTTATTTGACGATAGTTAATTACTAATCGCCATTTCTTCTCTTGTAAATTTGGTAATGATTTTTTCGGAACTAACAAGAGTGGGCTGTTATACTCGGATACAGCCGGTTCGACGATTTTGCCGCTAATTAATTTCCCTACTTGTTTTTGAATTTCTTCAATATGGCTATGCGGACGTCTGTAGTTTATTATATAAATGGGTTCATCATCTTTAAGTCTTAATGTTTGTTTATAAAAGTTTTTTGTTGATATTGGTTCGGTTTCCAGTCCAAACACATCACTATTATTAGTGTTGGTATTATGAATGTCATAATCTTTTAAATTTTCATATTGGATTTTGTTTACTTTGACCAATTGGTCGAAATTAGTTGTATTTAGAAGTCCAATTTATAAATGTTTGGATGCTGCTATTGTATTTGCAACATAGATCCCATTGTGTATTTCCTAATTAGGAACTAATATGTAATCATTTACAGCATTAATGTTAGAGGGCTGCATAACACCATTCTATTTGTTTGCATTTAGAGTACTCATTCGTTTTAGTATGTATTCAGAATACATACCATTCAGTTGTCGCGATCTCTTTGCGTTCACTTCGTATGCGTTCGGAGTTTTGGGTACCCGAGCGAAATGAAGGCAATGAATGCGCGCGAAAACTAAATGAAGCCAATGAATTTTCAATAGAAATTCAGAGTACTCTGAATACTTTATGTTGTCATTGTGTAAAATGAGTTCGGACAGCGCGGAGGTAAGTCTAAGTTTTCTGTGTTTGTGTATTATTATGTGCGTGTGCGTCTTATTTAATAATATTGTAGCATTTGTCTAATACGAATATATAAATAACAGATAAACGTTCTGCCATTTCGCTCGGAAAATATTAATAAAATTATGTTTTTACACAATAACATTGAAAATTAAAGAAAAAAAATATATATATTTATAAGATAAGAATATAATGTATTATCAGTTAAGTAATAATAAACAATAATATTAAAACACCAATTTAGCATCTTTTATTGAAACTCACACACACACACACATACGCAGACAAGACATTCGAATCACCCATTCATTTTACTCGGTCTTCACTTCATTCGTTTCAGAATGTGCCGTTTGGATTGAATGAATTGAAGTCGGCGCGCGTTGCCGACTTCACTTCGTTCATTTGCAAACGCGCCGAATTCACTTCGTTCGTTTCAACACGAATGTCTCATTTGCCGGTTTGAATGGTGTTATGCAGCCCTCTAATTAATGTCTATTTTCCGAATAACTTGTGATCTGACTGGCAGAAGAACTGTATTGTTGCCAGCGCTATATGTTATCGGAACATATATTGGATAATTTAAATCAGTCTTCACTTGGTTTGAAATCTAGTTGACAATTGAATTTCTTTATAAAATAATGCCTATTATTCCATCACATGGTGTTGCAAAATTTGGGTCTACCAAGTGAAATTCATGTGGAATAATATATTTTGTTGATTGGAGTTCCTCAAGACTATCACACCTTGGCCAATGCCTTCGATGTTTATTTTTTCTGTTTGAATTTGGAAGTTATCAGAATTTACCTTCAGAAGTGAAATATCTGCACCAGTATCAATGAGAAATGTTAGTTTATTTTCAGTTGAATGATTATGGAAAGTTACGAATATATTATAACTATAATTGATGGAATGAACTTTATCATTTATTGGCTGTTTCCTAAAGGGTTCTGTGAGTTTTCCGACGTATTTTATTTATTAAAGTTATTATTGTTGTTGTTATTGCTGCCTCGGTTGTAATTGTTGTGGTAGTTATTTCTCCCACGATTATAACCTCAGCCTCCTCTATTATTATTATTAGCACCTCGTCGATGATAGTGTTACTCTGACCTGTTATCTCTGTGCAACAAATTTAACAAGTTTACAAATTTGGAGATGGCATCATTCATGTTTGTGAATGTGCCTGTTTGCATGATAAGTTTTACCTTATCAATAGAGCAATTCTGTGTCATTGCTTTTACAGCTGTTGTAGTGCTGTATTTATTCGTTAAAGACTGGCTGAGACCTTCACTGATAGAGGCACCTTCAAGGGCCTTTGTCAGTTTCTCCACCTCTTGGGTGTATTGGTTAGCCGTTCTATTTCTCTGTTGTAGACTGAGAAGCTTGGCAGATATTACTTCTACCGATTCTCCTTTTACTGCACTTGACAGTTGTTTAATGATTGCAGCAATTGTCTGCTCATTACTTATAAGGTTTCTTACATGGCCTTTAAGTTTAGTTTTTATTCGGATTATCGCAGTCGTTTCATGTGTGCTCTTTAAGCTGTCTAGTAGACCTAGAGCATCCAAAAACTTTATTAGCAATTGTTATATTTTGTCATTTTAAAAAAAAATCTGCAGACGTGGAAATATTAGTTGTTAATAAATGTGGTTGGCTCACATATTTGTTTACAATAATACAAAAAATTGTCCAACCGCATTGTTAGTAAAAAGCCTAACAGATATTAGTGTTTTTCAAGCAGCGGTTTCCCGCATCGGCTTGGAATTAGAAATTAAAACAAGAGAGAACGCTATAGTCGAGTTCCCCGACTATCTGGTACCCATTACTCAGTTAGTGAAAGTGCGAAGGAGGTCTTCAACAGTTTGTGGGCGTTAGAGCGGGCGTGGCAGAAAGTTCTTTGGCAAATCGATAGAAATTTCAAAAATGAAAAAATATCAAAACATTTTTCCAAAGTGTGGGCGTGGCAGCTTTGGGCGGTTTGTAGGCGTTAGAGTGGGCGTGGCAAATAGTTTTTTGCCAAATCGATAGAAATTTAGAAGACTAATATAAAAATGAAAAAAAAATCAAAACATTTTTCAAAAGTGTGGGCGTGGCAGCTTTGGGCGGTTTGTGGGCGTTAGAGTGGGCGTGGCAAAAATTTTGTTGCCAAATCGATAGAAATTTACAAGACAAAAATGCTTTGTATTGTGGGCTGCGCGTTTAAAAATTGTGCCTCCACTGCCATCAATTGTTCCGTGTTGTTGTTATTATTTTTGCACAAATTTTATTGGTGATTTGGTTGGTTTATTGGTGATTAGTTGTCAGGCGGAGGCGAGACTTAGTCTAATGTCCTGACGTCCTGAGGTCCTGACGTCCTGTGATGTTCGCAAGGATCCCAAAGAAGGTTCAGTGTTTTAGAGACAGAGCGTCTGCTCAGTTAGAGTTACTTTATTCGAATGTTTTTTATGCGCTTAGCTTGGGCTGAGCTGACCCGTATATATAGTACTTATTATTATATACATATAGTTCCATATACATATACATATGTATGCAGAAGGCATGCATAAGTCATGTATGGTCTGACCACTTGAGCTGCAAAGTGCATGCTCAGCATTCCCACGCTCCGCGATCGGCTTATGTATAAGCGTTAGATCATATTACTTGAGCGCTGGAACACTTGTGTAATTGTTGCTGGTCTTTTGGGTACTTGAACGTTATGTTTATTATGACAAAGTGTCACAATGTTTTGAAGATAAGTTGTACCCATTAATTTAGTATATTTATAGGGTAGATATGCTACAATAGGCTTCTCAAGCAAAGGTATCATCCGAGGAATCCTGCTATGAGAGCTGTCATCGATCGCCAGATTGACGAAGGATGGATCGCGAAGGATGGATCGAGCCATCCAAGAGCCCGCATAGCGCACCGATCGTCATCGCCGCTAAGAAGAACGGTGACGTCAGGATTTGCGTCGACTACAGGTAGCTCAACGAGAACTCAGTCCCTGATGCTTATTCCAGCAAATCCTGGAGCGGCTATGGCACGCCCGCTGCATCTCGACGCTGTAGCTAAAAAATGGATATTGGCAAATACCAGTGGCCCCCACCAGCCGTGAGTGCACCGCGTTCACTGTCCACGGCCATGGACTGTTCCACTGGAAAGTGATGCCTTGCACTTGTCCCCGGCGACTTTTCAGTGAGCCCTGGACACTGTAATTGGCCCGGACATGGAGCCGCATGCCTTTGCCTATCTCGATGATATCATCGTGATCGGGTCTACATTCCAGAAGCACGTACGAAACTTCCGGGATGTGTTCCGACGTCTGAGAGAAGCCAACCTCCGTCTCAACCGAAACATGTGCCAGTTCTTTCAGCGCAGTATACGATATCTCAGACACGTCGTCCGCGAGGCCGGAATCCATAAGGACCCCGACAAAGTCGCCGCCATACGGGAATTGAGGCCGCCGACGAACCTTAAGGATTTCCCCCGCAGCCTAGGTATAGCGTCCTGGTACCGACGTTTCGTGCCCAACTTCGCCGAAGTGGTCGAGCCGATGACCGCCCTTCTCAAGAAGGATCGGAAGTGGAAATGGACGACAAAACAAGAGCAAGCCTTTCAAGCCTTGAGGGACTTACTCACCGAAGCGCCGGTTCTCGCATGACCCGACTTCAAAGAGACATTTATATTGCAGACGGACGCCAGCGACTACGGCATTTGTGCCGTACTCACGGAAACGATAGAGGGACGTGTCATCGCATACGTCAGCCGCCGGCTGAATACCGCCGAAGGGAACTATTCCGTCACCAAGAAGGAATGCCTGGCAATAGTTTGGGTAGTCCGCAAAATGCGCTGTTACCTCGACAATTATCGGTTCGAGGTGATCACTAAACACCACTCGCTCAAGTGGCTAAATTTTATTAACAACCCCACGGGCCTGATCGCTCGGTGGGCCCTGGAATTGCAGCAGTTCCAATAAGACGTCAAGTACCGACGCGGGACGCAGAACCTGGTCTCCGACGCGCTGTCACGCCAACCGCTGGCCACTGCACGACAGGCACAGGTGCAGGACAACTCCTGTAAGTGGATTAACAATATGCTGAGGAAAACCCACGAGGAACCGACGAAGTATCCAGACTTTCGAGAAGAGAACGGACACATGTACCGCAGCTTAGGACTCCGCCCGGAGGAGGAAGACTACACCCTGTGGAAGTTGTGGGCACCAACCATCCAGGACGGGTATTGGAAGAATGCCATGACCACCCTACGGCTGAACACCTGGGCGTACGCAAAACGTGTACGCGGGTGGCCCAAAAGTACTACTGGCCCGGATTGTTCCAGGAGGTAGCGCTCTATGTACGACGGTGCCGTAGCTGTCAGAGGTATAAGGTAAGCTAAGAGAAGCCAGCCGGGAGAATTTTCACCCGACAGGTGGACGAGCCTTCTCAAATTCTCTGCGCTGACTTCGTGGGACCTCTCCCACGCTCAAAACAAGGAAACACAGTCATCCGTGTCCACATAGTGTTCCTTGACTCCTTCAGTAAACTACCTGGAACGAGCCTTTCGGGAACGGATCCTCAGCCATAGTTTGCGACAACGGAATTCACGAGCGGCGGATTCCAGGCTTTCTGCAAGTCTATGAGGATGGAATTACAGCACACCGCGCCCTACACGCCTCGACAGAATCCCACGGAACGGGCCAACCGAACCGTGAAGACCATGATAGCGCAGTATCTTGGGGAAAAGCCCCAGAACACGTGGAATCAGCTGTTACCAGAGATTTCACTCGCTGTCAACAGTAGTGTATCGGACACAACCGGGTTCAGCCCCGCCTTCCTTGTTCAAGGACGAGAGCCGCTCTTGTCCAACGCGCTCTACGACGAGGTAACGCCTGGACGAGGAACGGCCTTGGTTCCTCCTGAGGAGAAGAGCCGGAAGCTCCACAACATTTTTCAAGTCGCCCGCGACAACGCCGAACGCGCCAGAATGGAGACGAAAATGGAGACCAGCACTGGGCTCTTTAGTTGTCGTGCACCAACACGTCCTTTCAAACGCGGGCGAAGGATTCGCCCTGAAGCTGGCCGTAAAATTCGTCGTAAAATTCCTCTCGCCGCACATAGTCACACTACAGGATACTAGGTGTCGCCACCGTCGAACCACGGGCATTCATCATCTGAAGCCCTACCATCAGGACAGCGACGAAACCCAACCGATGAAACAGTAGGCGGCCGTCACAAGAGATGAGCAGGATGACCACGCCGCTCGAGTCCTGGTCGAAGGTACCAGGGTGTCATGGGGGCCACTTGATGCTGGGCGCGCTCAGCCAACGTCCCCAACCCCCTTGGGGGAAAAGAACACTAACTTGGTTTCCCTTCGAGCCAGAACCGCCACATCGGACTCCTTCCGACAATCATCGGGTAGGCAAGGTGCTACCGGAACAATGAGCGTCCCACCGTTCGTCTCAACATTTGCGCTCTCACAGCTCTCAGCTTGGGACAGGCGCCCTACGCCGCCATCTGGCATCACCAACGTTGCCACTATCGGCACGTCACAGTGGCAAGCACCGCTATCGATATATCTATCTGCGCCGGCTGTCTCGACAGGGCGTCCGCGACGACGTTCAGCTGGCCCTTCCTATACAAGATTTCGAAATCGTACTTATGGAGCTCCATTGCCCACCTCGCGATCCTTCGGATCGGGCTCTCGATGCTATTCAGCCACTTCAGAGCCATGTGATCTGTTATCACTTTGAAGTGGTATCCCTTCAGGTATGGTCTTAATTTTCTGACAGCCCACACTATTGCGTAACATTCCTTTTCTGTTCCAGAGTAGTTCCTTTTCGCTCCGTTTATCACTTTACTGGAGTATATCCTACTACCCGCTCGCCTTGCTCGGACTGCTGTGTGACTGCTGCCCGTAATCGCTGGCGTCCATCTGCAATACGAATGTTTTTGCGGAATCGGGGCATGCCAGGATCGGGTCGGCGACCAGCCTGGTTTTGACAGTCTCGAATGCTTCTTGCATTGCACTCCCACCTTGCCTGTTTTTAAGGAGTGCGTTCAGCGGTTGTACCAGTGCACAATGGCGCAAAAGATACAAATGCTATACAAAAATCAAATTTTTGATGTATCGCATTCGACAGGTATTAGTTCAAAAGGGTGGAATCCAAAAAATGATTCAAATAGGTTCAGTATTTTAGAAGTAACAGTTAAGTTTTTTGGGTTGCAAAAATAGCAGATATTTTTTGTAGCAAATTTGGACTTTGCGGTCGATATGTAAAATATGTAACCGACTGGCTTGGTTATGGTCTCTATGGAAAGGGTCATCAAATCTCGGTAAAAAATTGTTCCTGTATCGGCGGCTTGTTTTTCAATACCTGACTTTTTAATGATTTTAAATGAATGTATAATGCCTCACTATTCTTCCAAAATATTAAATTAAGTAAAATTCAATGATTATTTTGAACAAAAAGTGTAAAAAATGTAAAATTAGATAAACAATTGACAAAATAAAACATTTTTTTTCTTTAAAATTTATTTATTTTTTGTTTTTAATTTTTTTTAGCATTTTCAGAGAAAACAAATGAAAAGTTTTTGTCGAAATTGGATACAAATTGAGAAAACTGCCTCCAAAAACATTAATTTTCGAGTATAAAATCTACTATTTACCTCACCATATTGTATGACCACTTAATCAAAAGGTATTAAAATTATCTTTCATTTACAAAATTATGAAAATATTTCAACTGGTTCAAGAGTTATAATTTTTTAACCCAAAAGTATCAAAGACGCCACTGTGCAGCGTCTCAAAATCAGGTACAAAACCACGACGCCACTCCCAGGTACTGTCGCAGCTCCCTCACGCTTCCCGCGGGCTTCAGCTGAGCTATTGCCGCTACCTTCTCTGGATCCGTTCCGAGTATTGTAGTTATGTAGCTCCTTCCTTAGGAACTTGTACTTATCCGCATTTACTTTCAGGTTTGCCGCCCTTCAACGCTGGTGACTTTAACTTCCACGGCCGGTCTCTTTCCGTACTCTCTCTCCAACGCCTCCAGTATGGCGACCTTTTTGGGCTCGTCTGTGGTTGAACTCGGATAGCGTTTTCCGCATATACTTGACCAACCCCTCCAGCTTGATCCCTAGGGCGCTCGCTATTGCAGGAAAGTCATCCTTCTTAAGGCTGTATAGCCACGATTGCCCCATCTTCTCGTCGGTTCTTTTGGCCAGGACAATCACGGTTGGGCGTAAAATGTAAAGAACTGATTTCTTAGATTCTGCTCGCTACGGATTTCAACGGCTAGCTCAAAGAGTTTGTTTGTTCGTTTCACCAAATTTATGATTTGCGTGATTGCCCAACCAAAGAGAGTTTCTGATTATAAAAGCTTTTATTCAATTCCACTTCGACAGTAGGCGCTCCTGCGGTCCTCGACTGCGGATGCGCGTCATCGCTCCTTCGTAGTTCTTCTTTCGCTGGTCCCGCGTCGCTCTCGACGGCGTATCCGCGCCGGCTCGACTGGGGCTTAGGATGCTATGGGCCAGGGTGCATCGTCCGTGAGATAAGCTAGCGCTCCTCCCCGAACCACCTTTGCTGACCATGGAATCCCGAGTAGCGCCTGCGCACTCCCTTTATAGGCCGCGCGGATCCCGCTATTTCCCTCTTTGCGCACGGCCCGCTCGGATGCAAGGTCCAACTCATGTCCCGTTAGTTCACGAAGCGTCCTTTTTGTGCTCGTCCAAAGTCCACGCCACTTCCGTTCGACCTCTGTACCCTTGACCGGCTCGAGCCCGCGGTACCGTTATTTCACGGTCTCTCCGCTTTGCCGGGGTCCAAGGTCCATTATTAAACCGTATGAGCTGACCGCCCTTGTTGTGCTGTTGATTGTATATTACTTATTTTTATATACTTGCACAGGTCATGGATTAATGTATTCTTATATTCTGTACCCATATCGGTTATGAACGTCTTCCTAGTACCGTACTTAAGTACAAAATATTTGAGTATTGCCATGGCTTCTGTTTTTGCGCTTTTGTCGTTTCCATTTTCCGTATTAGGTAATGGACCCTTGGTATCTATTAAAACAGTAAGCTGTGTTTGGTGTATTTGTTGGCGACCTCCTTCTAGAGGACCGTCATTTTGATAGAATTACTTTAATAAAACTGTCGTCATTTTTGACTTTGCGTTGCCCATTTTTTTTAAATTTTTCAAGTAATACAAATGCGAAAATATGCTCACTGGGTGACAGCTTAACGTTAGTGATTTTATGTACCCCTGCTTCTTATTATATTAAGCCTAAAAAAGAATTGTCCTAAGTGAAAATTTTCTTAAGAGTACAATTCATTACCTGAGAAGTGTGAGATAACACTTTAGCCATGTTTGAATTGTGATTTTTGGTTATAAAGTTTTGAACTCACAAATTTTTTTACGTCATTATTATGAACGACTTCATAGACCCTTGGCTCTTTAATTTTGTTAAGTAATTATTCCCGTTACTCGTTGAGTAAAAGGGTATACTAGTTCTTAGACTTTAAATCTATATTATTTTTTATAAATTGCCCCCACTTAAAAACTCTAGTTTTGCATTGCCTTAACATAACAATTATTCAAATTCAACATAGAAATAATAATAGCACAATAATGTATAATAATGTATATAATAATGCATAATAATTTTCAAATATGACTTCATATAAGAATAATTGTTATTCGAGTATTCAGCGTGCGACGTGTGAAAATTATAAGAAGACAATGGTTCTTCGGTGCTTATGTCGGCACTTCGTTTCCATATTTTTATTTATTTTATAAATAATATTTTGGTTTATGAATTATTTTTAAGAAATATTTATTTTTTTAATAGAATTCCTTTTTTTTTAAGTCTTTGTTTTAAATTACAGTAGTTTTAATAACTTACTTTGTATACGTTTTAATTATTTACTATACTTAGTAATTTAGTGAAATTACTTGTATAAAAATGACCCATTTTCAGTATTTAAAAAACCGCACCATTTTGGGTGGGAAGAAAAGCGCGCCAGTTTTTGTATTTTTCCTTTTAATACGTTTTCTTTTTCTCTTAATACGTTTGCTTAAAGCTGGGAGTTAGAGTGGGCGTGGCAACATGAATCGACAAACTTGCGCTGCTTCTATGTCTCTGGAGTCTGTATGCTTAATCTGAACTTTCTAGCTTTTGTAGTTCCTGAGATCTCGACGTCCATACGGACGGACAGACAGACGGACGCACGGACGGACATGGCCAGATCGACGAATCCGGGAGACAACGAATGTATGTACTCAGCCCTTAGAGAAGACGTTAAGGAAATGAATGAATCGTATAACTAATGCAACTTGTAATGAAGTAGCAATAAAAAAAAAACATAACGTATAATGTATCAGTTGATGGACTAGAGCATTTTATTGATCGCTCTAATAAATGTGAACCCACATTTGCGTATTTGTGATTCGGGGTATTTTAAGGAAATGGAAATTTATACTGAACTATTTCGTGCCGGAAACAAATATAATGCTCACTTCAAGAAAACAATACTGTTTGGAATAAACTGAAGGAAATACAGGTATACCTAAGGAGCGTAAAATATCACGGGAAAAATATATATTGTGTTGATGGCTAGATCCAAACTACTGAAGTTATATTTGAACTCGTCAAAGATATATTTAAGGACCACACGGACCACTTTTTCTTTTTAACAGGTAGAGTTAACCAGGATCCCCTTGAAAATATAATATATTTGCGCGCGCTCGAGTAAAAGGTGGTAACTGCGGAAACCCTTCAGTTAATGAATTTAATATATAAATTGCCAAGCTTATATCCTTACACATTTTTAAATTTTCCCAAAATTCTAATTGCGATTTCAGATGATGATGTGATGTTGCCAATAGAGTTCCATTTGGCTATATATCAGCCTTGCATTGAAAAAAAAAAGAAATACAGCAGCAAGAATACTATGAATCATTTTTGAAATTGTAGAAGGCAATGAGAGGTGCTTTAACCAAAATATAGATAATTTTTTTTGCGTATTGGAGATCGGTTAGGGCGCGCAACCAGCTAAATTCAAATTCGAATTCAAATTCGAATCTGCTTTTAGAGCGGTCGCTTTCGGAAAAGGGAGACGGCACAAAGGTCGCGGACAGACCGAAAATCAACCTCTCACCCTTGCGGTGCCTAAGTAGAGGCTCTGGTGTCCGAGAAGAGGCGGAATAACCTCCAGCAGTCAACGCCTAGGGGAAATCTGTGGCCTACGTGGGAACTCTCTTTTCAAAAAAGCTGATCCGCGTGTTGGGACAGACCGAGAAGCATCCTCTCACCCTTCTTGTGCCACGTTGGTACAATGGATAGTCCAGCCGGGGGCAGTGCCCCCAAAGGCGACGACCCCTTCAGGAGAAGCTCCAGGATGTCGCGGTCTCCTACGAGAGGAGTAGAAATAACGGTGCAGGGTGCTGGTACCCACGCGCCGGCGGTTGAGAAAGGGGATCAAACGGGCCCCCATACGACGGCGGCGATAACGAGCAACCGCACTGCTGTGGTATCTAGCCTGGCTCCGGCAGCAACCATAACAACAAGCCAGAAAAAGATCAGTGATCTCATCAGCGTGCCGACGCAGAATATAGCGTCGAAATCTCCACCTGGTTCGCCAATACGGCCTTTAGACCTGTCAGCGCTCCAGCACGAGAATCTGAGGAGCATCTTGGACATGATGAATGCCAAGATAAATATGGTGTTGTGCGCATTTGAGACGCAGCGACATGTCACCAAGGAGACTAAAGGTGCAATAACGGATCTGGCTGCTCTTAATACAAGAGCGATCCAGCTGCAGCAGAGCACAGTCAACGTAGCGGCCCCCGCTAAAGACATCGCTACACAGACAGAGGCTCAGAAGAAGCGTCCAGCATCGTCGGCCTTAAAAAGCGTAACGGAGAAGTTTCCAGTGTTACCTCCTCCAAACAAGGCTCCCAAAGCGGCTGCTACCAAGGCAAAGGTACCAAACCCAGCCAGCTATGCAGGGGTTGCTAAGAACGCTAGCAGCACGGTTGAATGGACAAAGGTGAAGCCTAAGCGCATACGCAAAAAGCCCGAGGCGTTCATACTAAAGAAAACTGGCGAAGCATCGTATGCCGATATACTGCTTAAGATGAGAGCAGATCCGAGCCTAAGCGAGTTTGGCAACCAAGTGAGGAGAATTAGAAGGACTCAACAGGGGGAGCTACTGCTCGAGGTGAAGGGCAAAGCCTCCGAAAACGTACCCTTATACAGAGGAGGCATCGAAGAGTCCCTTAAGGAAATGGCGGCGGTACGCACGGGTACGCAGAGAATGGCGCTAACTTGTAGCGGAACGGATGAGGCGACCACGGCTGAGGAACTCCATAGATCCATGGTCTCACAATTTGAAGGCATCAATGTTGCCCAAGAAGATGTGAGGGGCCTGCGCAAAATGCGTGACGGCACACAGATAGCGACTGTGATGCTCAGTGCAAACGATGCAATCACCGTGCTTAAAAGGGGCTCGGTTAACGTGGGCTGGTCTCTGTGCCGCATCAATCAGGATGTACGTCCTACAAGATGCTTCAGGTGCTTGGGATATGGCCATAGGGCAACCAACTGCAAGGCAGCCGACCGCTCCGACTGCTGTCTGCGGTGCGGCGTGAAAGGGCATAAGGCAAAAGGATGCGAGGCCCCACCAAAATGCCTCATTTGCAGCGAGAATGTCGATAGGAATCACTCGACAGGTGGCTTTGCGTGCCCCACCTATAAGGCGAACATCGTAAAAAAAGTCAAGTCAAGTCGCGATGATGCTGGACGTAATTAAAATCATCCAGCTTAATGTCAACCATTGCGCAGCTGCTCAGAGCCTGCTGGCTCATACTGCGGCGGAGCGCAGCGTAGACATCATGCTCTTAAGCGAGCCCTATTCCCCGGGCATTGGAAACCCTTCGATGATCTTGGACGAGTCAGGCAAAGCGGCCATAAAGTGTTGCAGCCCTCTCCACGTCCAGGAACGGGCCTACCTGCCGATGCGCGGCATAGCATATGCCAGGGTGAAGGGTGTGCATATTTATAGCTGCTACGCCCCGCCTAGCGACAGCACTGACCAATTCGAGGAGATGCTGGACACTCTTGTCAATCATGCGAGAGGGCGCTGTTCGACAATTATTGCTGGGGACTTTAATGCCTGGGCAGTCGAATGGGGCAGCAGGGTATCCAATCCCAGAGGCAGAGCGGTGATAGATGCTATGATGATGCTGGACCTGACCTTGCTGAACGACGGCCGCGTGCCCACGTTTAATAATGACAGGGGAACCTCATTTATTGACGTCACTTTTGTCAGCAGAGGCCTAGTGGCTAACTCAAGCTGGACGGTACTGGACGTGGTAACGCTGAGCGATCACGCTCTGATCACCTTTAGCGTCTCTTTGACTGGCACAACCAGAAGTCAACCGAGAAGATCTCTGGGGCAAGCATGGGATACCAGGAAGTTCGATAAGGATATGCTGCAATATCAGATCGACACCCTACTAATCCCAACGGGTGACGCAGAGACAATGGCGGCGGAGCTTATGAAAATACTCGTAGCAATGTGCGATGCGACAATGCCTCGCAAAAAAAAGGTGCAGCGTAAGCCCCCCGTATACTGGTGGAGCCCCGTCCTTCAACAGATGCGATCGGAATGCCTCAAGGCTAGGAGGAGAGCACAACGAGCCAGAGGTAGCCCTCATCAAACGGAGCTGCTGGAAGCTTTTAA
Source organism: Drosophila yakuba (assembly GCF_016746365.2). NCBI lineage: Eukaryota > Metazoa > Arthropoda > Insecta > Diptera > Drosophilidae > Drosophila > Drosophila yakuba. The sequence continues at coordinate 195,045 of NW_025048821.1, read as the reverse complement.
AGCCAAGCGAACCGCGTTCAAGCACGGAATCTCGGCGGCCAAGGCACAGGCCTACAAGAATCTGATGGATAGCATAGACGACGACACCTGGGGTCTGGCCTATAAGCTGGTAAGCAACAAACTGCGGAAGAGAGATGTCCCCCCTTCGGACCCTGATGTCCTGGCCAACATCGTTGCGGAGCTTTTTCCGATGCATGGCAGCCATTAGCCGCAGCTCCAGTGTCCGACTTCCCGAGCATCACTGCACAGGAGGTTGTGGAGGCAGCAAGGCGCATCAAGGCTAACAAAGCCCCTGGACTTGATGGCATTCCGGGAGTAGTCGTCAAAGCAGTGGCGTTGTCTAGACCGGACATCTTCAGGGACACTTTTCAGCAGTGCCTTCTGGATGGAGTCTTTCCGGCAAGGTGGAAAAGCCAGAAGCTGGTACTTTTACATAAAGGGAAAGGTCCAGCACAAGCTGCAGTCAGCTACCGCCCACTATGCCTTCTGGACATAGTAGGAAAGCTATTTGAGCGCATCCTATATGCCCGAATAGAGGCGGTAACCGAGAGCACGCACGGTCTAAGCAGCCACCAATATGGCTTTCGAAAGGGAAAGAGTACCCTCAACGCACTCACGGCAGTGAGAAACATTGCCAAGAACGCGCTCGAGGGCGACAGATGGCTAGGTGGCAAAAAAGATCAACAATTCGAACGGCCATCGACTGGTTTGAAAAAGCTGGACTAGCAATAGCGGCACATAAAACCGAAGCTGCCCTATTAAGCAGCAGGAAAAAGGTGGAGAGCATGCAAGTCTCAGTCAGCGGAACCCAGGTGTCTTCAGCTGAGTCCTTGAAGTACCTCGGAGTCCTCATAAACCACAGGCTATCTTTCAAGGACCATGCTAAATACGCTAGCAGAAAGGCCGCCATCACATCGGCAGCCTTATCTCGACTTATGCCCAACGTGGGAGGCCCCAGAGACCCAGCCAGGAGGCTATTGGTAACCGTAGCAAAGGCAACGCTTTTATACGCTGCGCCAATTTGGAGTGACGCCACAAAGAAAGGCTCATACTTAAATGGTGCGCGGATGGTGATAAGGTCGATGGCCCTCAGGCTAATAAGAGGCTTTAGAACGATATCTCAGGATGCAGCATTAGTTCTAGCAGGCATGCCACCAGCCGATCTGGAGATCAAGGCTCTTGTTCTCATCAGCAATGGTGCTACACGGGACGAGGCCTACGAACAGGTGGTTGGAGAGTGGCAGACGAGATGGTAAATGTCGCAACGGGGAAGGTGGACCTACCAACTCATCCCGGAGATAGACGCATGGACGCAGTGCAGCCATAAAACCTTGGACTACCACATGTCTCAATTCCTCACGGACCATGGCTGCTTCCGAGCCTACCTACATCGTTTCCGCCATGTAGACTCACCCCAATGCCTATACTGCATTGATGCGGTGGAAGCCGCGGAACATGTGCTAATGCACGCTTCTAGGTTCTCGGCGGAGAGGGAACAGCTGAAAGCGTTATTTGGAGACCCGCTTAGTCCAAATGGATTGATCACGGCGTTGACAGCGAATGTAAATAAATGGGAGCTGGGACACCGCATCATCATAAATATGATGAAACGAGTCCGTGCCGACGAGACGGCCAACAGAGCTGGCAATTAAAACACAGAAGGAGTGTTCCTGTGAGGTGGCGGGATAAGAATACTACCTCAGCGTTCCCGGCTTGTCGTAAAAGGCGACTAAAGGGTGGCAAGGAGGAGCGCTACATGGCCAATGCATCAGGAAGGGAGAGCGACCTGGCTTCACATCCTGCTCATCGAAGTCTTACCTTGACTGGCAGTTCCGGTGAGCGTTTATAGGACAGAGGAGCATACGGAGGTTTTTGTTTTAGTACGTAGGCATAATCCCACCAGGGGTTATGAATCGTGCATGCCACCTACGGACGGTAGGTGGTATCTTTAGAAGATTTTAGTTTTCCTACCGTAAGGCGATACAAAAAAAAAAAAAAAAAAAAACGCCCGATCAACGATTACTGCAAGTTCTGCTGAGCAAGCACCAAAAACAAATTCACTGTGTGCTGCACCCTCAGCTAAAAAAGGTGCTCGACCATACAGACTGGTATAGATCGATACATACAAATAAAACTAAGCCCGCAAAATTCTTCAATAGGTAATAAATCAAAAATAAAATGTGACATAACTAGACAAAAACTAATATGCCCAAAAATGATAATGAAATTCTGACAAAAACATTAAGAAAACCCCTAAGCCGCCTCCAATCTACATCAGAGAAAAAAGTTTCAGCGCCCTTGTAAGCTAAATAGTGGACCTTATTGGGAGAGACAGTTTCCACAAATTTCCCCTGACTAAAAGTAACATTCATGAAACAAAAGTGGAAGTCAAAACGGAAGTAAACTTCAGTGTGCCAATTGCCATGAATATGGTCATACAAAAACCCATTGTACCCTTCGTATTCTATGTGTAGCTTGTGGTGAGCTTCCCAGCTCTGTTAAGTGCCCATCAAACAATGCCGACCGCGTCATGAAAAAGTGTAGTAACTGCGGAGGTACCCACACTGCAAACTATAGAGGTTGCCCTGTATATAGGGATATAAAGCTTGAAATGGCTCAATTTCTCCAAGATAAACATATCAATGTAATGCTCCTTTCTGAAACACATCTTACAAACAAGTACAAGTTTCAAATAAATGGTTATATATTCTACGGCACCAACCACCCTGATGGTAAAGCACATGGAGGCACTGGAGTCCTGATTAGAAACCGCATAAAACATACTTTCCGCAACAACTTTGCAACGAACTACTTACAAGCAACATCTTTAAATATACAGCTGGGTATCAAACACAATAACACCCACCTCGCTTTACGATATCCAAAAACCATTTTTTGGCATTTTTCAACACACTGGGAAATCGCTTCATAGCTGCTGGTGACTACAATGCTAATCATACGCACTGGGGATCTCGTCTTGTAACCCCTAGGGGAAAACAATTGTACAATACAATTATTAAAGTAAGCAACAAGCTTAGTTGCGCCTCTTCGGGCCCACCTACATATTGGCCAACCGATCCCAGAAAGATACCAGACTTGATTACCTTTGCTGTTACGAGAAACATCTTAACTAATCACAAAAACGCCCAATCCCTCACAGACTTATCTTCTGATCACTCGCCGGTGCTCCTTAATTATCTTCAATGTCCGGATCTGAAAAATTCACCCTGTCGATGGAATCCAATAGAGCTAACTGGCTAAAGTACAAGAAATTCGTAAGTTCGCACATTGAACTGAACCCAAGAATGATTAATAAGGCAACCCCAGAAAAACAAATTGTACAGTATATGCAACGTAGGACAAATGTTTAAATTGGGCAGCTTGTCTTGAACCAGCGCCGCCTACAACGAGAATGGCAATCTTATAGATTATAGCCCCCCGGTAGAATCTGTTGTGCTAATAAGAAATTCTGCATGTGAATAGGTCCGCGATAAACATAGAGCTTCTACTTTTGCGGAGCACCTTCAAAACGTGTTTTAACCAAACCCAGCAACGAATAATTTTGTATTACAAATGCAAACAGTTGTAAGCCAAGCGACACAGGAATTTTGACCAAAATTGCTAAGATCATAAAGGAATTAAAACCTAATAAGAGCTTCTGCAGCGATCTAATAACACCTCGAACTTTCATTTTGTGCCGTCAAAACTATTTGAAAGTTCTTTAATGCAAGAGAATTGGTAACAATTGGTAGAGAATTGCCCTCTACCTGGCACATATTGAGAAATGGCTTTCGGACTGGAGAATAAAAGTCAATGTACAGAAATGTAAACACGTAACATTTACCCTCAACAGACAAGATTGCCCTTCGCTCATACTAAATAACACTGTTAATCCAAAATCAAATAAAGTTAGGTATTCATCTTGACAGACGACTCACTTGGCGTAGACACATCGAGGCCAAAAGAACACACCTCAAACTAAAAGCCAATAGTCTACATTGGCTTCTTAGTATAACTTCTCCCCTAAGACTAGAATATATGGTCTTACTCTACAACTCCGTCCTAAAACCGACCTGGACCTATAGCTCCCAGCTATGGGGGAACGCCAGTAACAGCAGCGTAGAAATCATCCAACGAACGCAATCGAAAATCCTGAGAACCATCACCGGCGCACCGTGGTACGTTCAAAGCGATAACTTACATTGGGATTTATTCATACTTCCGGTCAGAGATGAAAAAGCCAAACAAATGGAAAAATATCGTTACAATCTACGTGCGAGAGACTTAACACGGCTATCTAGCCGAACCCGACTTCGTCGTACTGATGTGCCAACCCAACGTTTATTATAACGCTATTATAACTCATATCAGTTGCAATAGTGACTGTTAGTTAAGTACTTTTTAAGATTTGTAAACTTATTGGACCTGGACCTATAGCTCCCAGCTATGGGGGAACGCCAGTAACAGCAGCGTAGAAATCATCCAACGAACGCAATCGAAAATCCTGAGAACCATCACCGGCGCACCGTGGTACGTTCAAAGCGATAACTTACATTGGGATTTATTCATACTTCCGGTCAGAGATGAAAAAGCCAAACAAATGGAAAAATATCGTTACAATCTACGTGCGAGAGACTTAACACGGCTATCTAGCCGAACCCGACTTCGTCGTACTGATGTGCCAACCCAACGTTTATTATAACGCTATTATAACTCATATCAGTTGCAATAGTGACTGTTAGTTAAGTACTTTTTAAGATTTGTAAACTTATTGTTAGTCTCATAATGACAAAGCAACGCCTACAAAATAAAAAATCTAGCAAGTCTTTTCGATTGCAGTGCTGGGCAGTGGCATAGTAGATGCTCTACCGTTTCTTCCACTTCTTCGTCTCTACAGCTACGGCAGAAAACGTTATACGGGGCATTTAGTTTTCTGGCATGGGTGCATATCAACTAATGATCTGTGATGACTCTCTTAGCAGTGCTGAGGTTTCCTCTGGTCAACCTTAAAAATGTTGACGTTCTTTTGAGCTTATTTTTGGCCACATTTGGCGTGCTAGTGTGTGGAATTTTCCCATATTGTCTGTTTTGTTTGTTTTGGTTTAGGTTTTTCCTAAGTAGTAGTATACATGTGGCTAAAAGCATACTCATGCCCTCCATCTCTTGTACGAGTGGCGCTGTAGTGCCTTCTCGAGCTAGTTCATCTGCGATGGAGTTGCCTTCTATGTCCCTGTGTCCGGGTACCTATATAAGGCTGATTACGAATTGTTGTTTCATCTCGTGTAAAGATGAGCGGCAATTTGATACTTTTTTTGAGTGGCTTGTGACTGAGCCAATTGATTTGATAACTGCTTGGCTATCACTGAAAATGTTTACTTGTGAGCTTTCCAGTTTTAGTGCCTTCAAATGATTTAGGGCCTCCCTTATTGCTGCTACTTCAGCTTGGAAAACGCTGCAATGATCGGGGAGTCTAAACGTGATGCGTAAGCCTAGCTGTTCGGAGTAGACTACTCCTCCTATTCTGTTCTGTAGTTTTGACCCGTCCGTATTGAAGCATATAGCATTCTGGGGGCCAGTTGTCTGTTAGTTCCACTCGCCCCTCTCTGGGATAATTTTGTTGAACGGTATTTGTATGTACTCCGTTGGAGTGCAGTAGTCTGTCCTGGAGGGACTATTTCAATGTGTTTTAGGATACATGAGTGACCCGCTTCTTGTGGGTTCCATTTTTTGGTATCTTTAAGCGTGATTGCCGCTAATGTAGCGGCATGCCAGCTATTTCTGGGCTTGGGAGGTTGAGTATGGCATTTAGGGCTTCGTTTGGGGTGGTGCGTAAGGCACTGCTGATGCAGAGTGGCGCGGCTCTTTGCATCTTTGCTAGCATTTTTATGCTGGACTTCTTTTTCAGGGCCGGCCACCATACCACGACCCCATACAATAGTATTGGTCTGACGATGGATGTATATATCCAGTTTACTATTTTTAAGTCCTAATGCTTTCTTGCACGTGAAGAGTGCTATTGAAGCTTTTTTGTATCTGTCTGTGAGCTTCAAGTTCCAGTTTAGTTTCCTGTCAAGTATTACGCCCAGGTACCTTGCGCTGCTACTGAATGAAAGTCTTTGATTGTTGAGGATAGGTGGGACTAAGTCTGGTAAATTATAATTCCCAGTGAAGGGAACCAGCTCGGTCTTTGAGGGGTTAATTCCTAGTCCGTTATTTTTGGTCCAGCTGAACAAAACACTGAGTTTTTCGCTCATGAGATCGCATAGCATTTGGAGCTATTTGCCTGTGAAGATGATAGCAACGTCGTCCGCAGAGGCTATTATCCTGCAGCTCCTCCCTTCCATGTCGCACAGTATCGAGTTGACTGCTATGTTCCATAGAAGTGGGGAGAGAACGCCTCCTTGCGGAGTGCCTCGGCTGACGTGCCTAGTGAGGGTTGACGCGCCTAGAGAAAACATAACCTTCCTGCAGGTGACCAGTTGGTTTATGAGTCCCACCAAGTGGCGGACCACCCCAAGGTCTGTCAGGGCTCCAGTAATCGCCGTTGGGACGACATTGGTAAAAGCTCCTTCTATATCCAGGTATACTGGTAGCCTTAGGACTTACTTATTCCTTTTGGGACATTGATTTTTTTATCTTGGAGACGAGAGAGTGTAGTGTTGTGTCTGTCGATTTCCCTTTCTTATAGGCCTGTTGCGTTGCTGTGATGAGACTTGGATTGAGAGTTGAGCTCAGATGCAGGCTGATGATTCTTTTAAGGGTCTTTAGTAGGAAGGATGAGAGACTAATTGGTCTGAAATCCTTTGGGGTCGTGTGTGATGGATTCCCTGCTTTTGGGATGAAGACAATTCGGGACTCTAGCCACGATTGCGGTAGGTGTCTAAGAAGTAGGACCTTTTAAAAATGTCTAGAAGCCAGTTTATGGCTATATTTCTCGCAGGCTGGATTTATGCGGGTATGATTTTGTCTGGACTTGCAGATTTGTATGGTTTAAAAGTGTGTATGGCCCAATGGAGGACCTTTGGGTCTATGTACAGTTCTATACTTGCCAGTGTGGCGTTTTTTGTTGGGAGGTGAGAACGCTTTGGGTTTTTCCTGGGAAGTGAGTGTCTAGAAGTATCTCCAGAGATTCCTCACTCGTGCTGGCCCAGGAGCCATCTGCTCTTTTAAGGTAGCCTAAGGTTGTGGCCGATTTGGAGAGGATTTTTCTAAGTCTGGCTGCTTCAGTTGTATTTTCAATTTCTGAGCAGAAGGTATGCCACGAGGATCGCTTTGCTTTCCTGATGGCTTTTTTGTAGTTTGCAAGGGCTTTATTACAGGCGGTCCACAGGGCCTACCCATTTCCTGCCTTGGTCCTGTTAAATAGGGTTCTGCAGTCCATTCGGAGGGGAGATAGTTCTGCTGACCACCAGGGAGGTTTTCTTTTTCTTTTGGGCTTGCCATTGGGGCAGGCCTTTTTTAGTGCATAGTTGCAGGTTTCTGTGAAAATTGAAACTAGTTCGTTTAGACTAGAAATTGTTTGAGGGTATGAAGGGGGATTTTTTCTCTTAAAATATTTGTGTATTTTTGCCAGTCTGTTTTCCTTGGGTTTGAGAAAACTGCTGGTTTTGAGTGGTTAGTTGTGAGGGTCGTTTCTATATATCTGTGGTCGGGGAAAGAGTGCTTGTCTAGCACCCTCCAGTGAGTTACTGTCTTTAATAGTGGTTTAAAAACGAGAGTTAGGACTATTACCTCTTTTCCGTTCTTAATGATAAATGTGGGGTCAATACCTTTATTGCATATGAAGAGATTTGAACTAAAGATAAATTTGAAAAGAGACTCACCGCGGTCGTTTTTGTTTGTACTTTCCTATTGTGTGTGGTGGGCGTTTGCGTCACAGCCTACTAGGAGGCTTATGCCAGAGGCCTATGCCTACTAGGAGGCCAGCTTGCGATTCTTGCTTTTCGTAGGCCATGTACGACGACAGCACTCGGAACGACAGCCAGATGGAGTTTGAGAGCAGCGGAAGCTGCCTTACTGTGGTGGAGGTTTATTTGCAGAATCCTCACGGACATCTGCTGTGGGCCTCTCCACTACGGTAGTATCGGCTCCCTCCTCGTCCGATGTGTCCAGGTCTCTCAATTGACCCATGTTCGCAAGGCTGCGGAGGATTGAGGCATCGGTCGATTAGCCGTCCTCGGCTTCCGATGTCTTGATCTCAGAGGCAATCTCCGCGATCACTCCTCCACCGCCTTCCTGATCCTCCTTGGCGGAGTCAGATCTTTCGACCTTTATGGTCACTGACCTAAAACCGAAGTTTAGCTCCCCATGAGCGGCCTCAATGGGAGCTAGAAACTCCTTGCTTAAGATGAGGATGGCCTGGTTTGTTGGCCCTTCCATCTCGTCGACCTTCACCACTCACCAGTCCGAGGTTGGAAGGTGTGGGTTGCATCGCTGCAGCATGGCGAGGATCTGGTCCGGCGCCTTGATGGATGCCGGGATCCAGATCCTTGCACGGGGTCGGCAAGGTACGTCGGACCAGCTCAACGCAACAAGTCCGGCGCCCTCATACACCTCCCCCAGCTCCTTTACTGCGGCTTTGTATAGCTCCGCAGAGCGCTCGTCGTCACAGGCGATCACCTTGACGTTGCCTTGGAACCATCCCACGTCTTTGCAGACATGAGGGAGACCAGGTTCTTTTGTAGTTGTTTGTAGTTTTGTAGTCTCCCTCTTAGGAGGCTTGGGGGCTTCCTTGCCGAAGTTTGGCAGTACGGATCGTGCCCATTCCATCTTCTTCATCCATTCAGCAGAAGGAGCCGTTTTTGATTTCTCCTGGCTGCGTAGAGTATGCCCTGCGGATCGTTTTTCTACGTAGGTGAATTTGCCGTTACCGGTTGCCACTGAGTGCTTGCCGTCCCTGGCTGTATATAGTTTCTTCTCGCTACGAATTGCAACGGCTAGCTCAGAGAGTTTGTTTGTTCGTCCCACCAAATTTATTATTTGTGTGATTTCCCGACCAAAGAAAAGACAGTTTCAGATTTAAACCACCTTTATTCAGTGACGCTTGATAAAAAGAATCTTGTGATTTTCGCCTTCGGATGCGCGTCGTCGCTCCTTAGTCGTCCTTCTTCGCTGGTTCCGTGCGCTCTCGACGGCGTATCCGTGCCGGCTCGACTGCGGCTTAGGATGTTATGGGGACAGAGTGTATCGTCCGTAAGATCAGCTAGAGCTTCTCCCCGAACCAGCTTTGCAACCAAAGACTCCACCGTCCCTTTCTGACCTAGTCTAGGTCCTGGTGTTTGCTTGTCCTTCGCTTGTTCTTGCTTACGGAGATCCTCGTCGGATGTCCGTTTCGACGCTCGCTTGTACTTTAACTTGTTCCGGGTCTTCTTCTGCGTACTTCAGCTGTCACTATTCCGCTGTACTTTCACTGATCGATACTATATACTCTCCGGGCACTTTCTTCACTGACTGTCTGTCTGTAGGGCAATTTCTTCACTGACTGTCCCGAGCTGCGCCTGCGCCGTCTCTTTTATAGCATGTGGAAATCCCGTTATTTCCCTTTTTGCGCACGGCTCACTCGGGTACAAGGCTTAACTCCTTTCCCGTTAGTTCACGGTGTGTCCTCTTTGTGCTTGTACCAAGTCCATACCGTTACCGTACGACCTTTGCGCCCTTGGACGGTTCGAGTCCAAGGTCCAGCGCGGTACCGTTAGTTCACGGTCTCTCCGCTTTACCGGGGTCCAGGATCCCTTGTTTACAGTTTGACCTGACCGCCCTTGACTCCTCTCTTATTCCAGCCGTCTTCTCCGTTGCTATGCCGATCTCCTACACCCGGATTTGTGGGGAGCCTTTCTTCGGAAGTTTTTATAAGAGATGTTGTTTCCGGCGGTCCTCCGCTTTGGTGTCTGCTTGCATAGTCAGCTTCCCCGCGCCCTTCGTTCTCAGCCTGGCAGTCGCAGCCTATTAGACCCCGTCGTTCAGCGTCTTGACTTGGCATCTCGAACATCCTTGCGCCCTTCTTCAGCTTCCTTTTGTTATCCTTCACCTTCCTTGACCCTGTCGTTTAGCATCTCCTTCCTATCTTTGTTGCCATGTTGTGCCGATTGCTGCCTATAGAGTGACTGCGTGTCGAAAATCATTGTAAATCCAGTTTTTTTTTATCGTTCCCTATCGATCTCACTATCGATCGACCGTTATTATCGTAGCGCCCCATCCCGATTTTCTTCGCACGTGGTTTCTATTGTTGCAGCTTAATGGAGTTAAGTTTGCGGCTTTTGGTGTAAAAATAGCCATCTCTACTCATCCTCTCTGTGCTTTTAGCTCCACCCACTCGATGAATGCGCCTGCATGCTCCAGGGTTGCTGGCCCTGGACCCAAGCGCCCTGGCCGCCCGCCTGTGGATCCACCATGCTCCGGGGTTGCTGCCCTTGGACCCAAGCGCCCTGGAGGACAGCTTGCGGCAGCATGTGCCCTTTCCGCGCCTGTGGCAGCCTCGCGTCGAATTGCCGGTCCCCGTCCGTTTTGCTGGACCGCGTCCCTGGCCCCGTGTCCGTTCTGTTGGCCCGCGTGACTGGCTCCGCGTCGGTCTTGGCTGCTGCAGATGATTTCGCACCTTTTTTTGATGTGAGCTGTGTTGTGCCCATTACCTTCCCCTGTCCCAATCAACAAGTTGATTCTCTCCTTTTTTATGCGTTTATTGGGGTCTATATACTCGTATATTCTCTCCGCGCCCGACCTTTATGCGGAAATGCTGGCCGCCCAGCTCGAGCAACTTCGCCTAGCGGTCCTTGTGCCGTCTGCCCGCCTGCAGCTCCGCGTCTTGTACCACCCGGGGTAGCCACTCTTTTCGCTCCAGCTCCCTCCACGACTTCTCGTTAGCCGACTCCTGCCTGTGGAGGCAGGGTCGCTGTGGCGGCTGGCGAGGTTCTGGGCAAGGTGTCTGCCGCGCGATCTTCGGTGTTGGTGGCGCGGGCCACACCCACGGACCCTTCTTCGGGTTCTCCGTCCAGCTTTCGTCGTCTGTCTAAGTGCTCCGTGTGCGCGGATCGCGCGCCCGCTAGTTGACCGGCCTCCAGCCAACCGCGCCAACCTCCTCCCACACGCGGGCCTCAGGCGTGTCCTCTTCCGCTTCCGCTTCTGTTGCAGGCTTAGGAATCGGAATCGCTCCGGGGTGTTCCCCAGTGCCGGTCTCCCGCACCTCCCGGTTGTTAATTGCTGCGCATGCTGCCATTCTGCCGACTCGATTTAAAAGAAAGACTCTTACTTTCCTCGCCGCGACGAAGCCTCGGTTTTCCGTCTGCTCCTTTCTGCCGTTATTCCGCGGGGCCTGTACCGGTAACGGGATTCTCTTTCGTGTACCTGGCTCCCACGGAATTCGCATCTGTGTGCGTTAGCCGTTAACGGTTAACGCGCTCCAACGGGCCTGTTAGTGTGTGTTTGCTTTCGAGTGACTTCCGACTTTTCGATACCCTGTATCGTTTTCCCCCCTTCTTCACTAAAGGGTTTTATTATTGTATTTCGCACTAGGTGTCCTTTGGCCCGCCGGCGCCCGCGCTTTCCAGCTTTAAGTCGCTAATATGAGCCGTTTTCGTTTTTAGATAAATTACGGCTGATGTGAATTTTTTTTTCTGAACGGTCCGTCAAACCTTGGTGCCAGTTTCGCCGCTAAGCCTTCGGCTGCTCTCGACAGGCGGTGCTCTTTGGCCCATACTGTTTCTCCCACCTTGGGTTTCCACGGCCTCCTTCGGAAATTATAGTGGCGCGCCTGATCCTTTGCTGCCTTTTTGCATATTTCTCCGCACCAGTTCGTAAATCTCCTTCAGTTGTTCCGCGCTTACTTTCAGGTTTGCCGCCCTTAGCGTGTGACGATCTCGTATGCTCGGATGGCTCAAGAATGGCCAGGAGTCGTCTCAGATATTTATTAGCTGGAAGAGAATACGACCCGTGTCCCAGAGGAGAAGACGAGAGAATGATACAATAATTGGGTCTTTATTCGTGAATAAACAAAGTGTTCACATTCGCTTCAGATGGTCTGCAGTCCTCGCGGCGAGATCGGCGGCTGGTTGGCTCGGTCGCATCTGGTCTCGGGGGGTTGTACAGCTCCGCGATGGATACGGGTGGGAGCCGGACTCCCGAGTTGGCCGCTTAATAGTCGTCGAGTCACGTACCCGCTAGTTCCTCCACTGCCTGTGAACGGGAGATAATTACGAGAGACCGCTCGGGTCTGCCAGTTAACAGTTTAGAGGCCGGCTAGGACCTCTGAGAACAGTTTCGACGCCAATTAGGTCTGCTAATGGTGAGAACAGTGTAGAGGCCGATTCGGTCTGCTACTGATGAGAAGAGTTGTAGAAGCCGATTAGACCTGCTATTGATGCGAAGACTCGTAAAGGCCGATTAGTTCTGCTAATAATAAGACGAATTATAGAGGCCGATTAGGTCTGCTAAGTATGAGAAGAGTTTAGAGCCCGATGAGGTCTGCTAAGTATGAGAAGTCTTTAGAGGCCGATGAGGTCTGCTAATGATACACGAGCCGGAGAATGAGACGTAATATGCAAAGACTACTATGGTTTGTTAGTTATCACGTCGTTGCCCGCCTCCTATAGCTTTGTCGACTCCCTAACGCTGATCCTGCTCCTGGTAGCTCCTCCTGGAAGTCTTGTCGCCGATCGCCGGACGAACTGAATGACTTCAAGAGGGCTGGGGTGCGCCTTATATAGCGGTTTGGCGGAGGATAGTGTGCCCGCATATCCCAACTGATTTAATGCTGTATAAGTGTGCCCCATCTATTGCGGGGTGGTGTGACCCTTCACTCGTGATCTTTGCGCGCGCGCGTATTGTGATTGAATTCGAATGCGGGTTGTGCGTTTTACTTCCATTTATTATCTTCATGTTTTATCTGCTTAAATATTTTATATTTTCTGCTTATTATATTGAATTTATTAACTTCATGTTTTTTTTTAAGATACTATGTGCCCGTTTCGGCGCGTCACAAGCCCCCGGAAAACCTCTCTCAGGTTGCGCATGTGTTCTTCTAGTGTCCATCCGATTACAATTATTATTATTATTATTCACTTTCCACTGAAACAGGACACCGTGAATGCCGTATTTTTGACTCGTCGCTTCCAGCGAGTACCCGTCCTTTAAGTCCAGGCTGCTTATGTAGTTGATCTAGTAGTCGCCTCCCTTAGTTGATCTATAATGTAATTGATCATAGGCATTGGGTACGCGTCCTTCACGGACTACGCGTTAATTTGTCGGAAGTCCACACACAGCCTCCATTGCCCCGTCTACTTCTTCACAATCACTATTGGTGAGCTTTACGGGCTTCTAGACGGCTCGATGCATCCTTTCTGTGCATCTTTCTTGGCGTTGATCTCCACCTGCATCTTTGGGTTCTTCGGGTAGTAGCGCTGTTTGACCGGTTGATCGTCTTTCATCGTGATTTTGTGCACCGCCACTGCCGATATCCCTTGTCCTCTTCCCAACTCCGCCAACTCTGACTTCAGGAAACCGTCAATATCCTCCTCCGCGAAGTCTGTCGTCCTCTGCACGATTGTCACTGGCAGCTTCTCGCGTGGACTGCTTCGAACCGTCTGTCCCACTGGTATTGTTACGCTTAGTCCCGCGCACTTTCATTAGAAAATCCCAACCCAGTAATAGTGCGTCGATGATGCTATGGAGGATTAGCAGTTGCATTCTTACGGTCCTCTCTCCCAGTCCTATGTCCACTTCGAGCAGCGATGTGACCTCTTCATATCGTCCGTCAACCATCCGCACTTCTCTCCCGCCGCCCGTAACTTGTCCGCCAACTCTTCGCTAATAAAACTAGCTGTGGCTGCGGTGTCCATCGTGGCGGACAGTTGCCTTTCTTCCGCCTTCAGCTTGCCCATTAATTTTGAGGGGCAGCACCTTCCGAACCCTGGTTGCCCCTCTGAGGCTGGGGTCGCGTGGCGTTTCCCAATCTCAGGCAGCACTCTACGGTCCTCTGCCCGATTCTCCCGCACGTCCAGCAGAAGCTGATCGGTCGGTTCCGGCACTCTCGCATCCAGTGATCCTGGCTACCGCACCTATGGCAGGCTTGTGCTGGGTTCAACACAAACCCCCGCCGCACAGGGTCTGGCCTTCGCCCGTTCGCTTCGCGCCTCGACGGTCCCGTGGAATCTTCTTGGCACCTTCTGCACACCGCGTTTTGTTCGCCTCTTGGGAAATCCCGCTGGTGGCGGTCCCTGTAAGTCCGCTCTGACTCAAACCGTTCTCTTTGGGTGTCCAGTTCCTCGAACTCATCGGCCAGGGCCATCAGGGCATCCTGGTGCCGGCACTCGCACGGGCGGACAAACATTCGTAGAGCGGGAGTGTTGTTCTGCCTTATCCTCTCCAGGGTCACTTTCTGAGACATCCCCAAGGGCCGCATTAGGATCTGCATGTCCACCATGTAATCTTTGAAGCACTCGCCGTGCCGCTGCTTCCTCTGCCTGACCTGTTCTGCCAGCTTCGTCATAAAGCCCCTGGGCAGGAAGAACTCCTAGAAGCTGTGGATAAGTTCTGCCCATGTCTCCCAGAATCTGTTGTTGGCGATGAACCATTTAGGGCCCTCCCCTTCAGCAGTTCCGGCATCGCTTGTGGGATCTGGTTAATATCCAGACCGTACGTCATTGTTGACCACTCCACCTGCTCCAGGAACTCTAACGGCTTGTTGTGACCGTCGTACCGGAAGCTTCCTTCCCGCACCTGCTTCGCCACCTTCTTGGGGCTACTCTTCTGTTGTTTCGCCGATCGCGGTTGGACTCTCGCCTTTCCCTCCTCTCGCGGCTGCTTTCCCGCCGTTTACTCCCGCCTTCTTGCCTTTCGGGTCTGGTCCCGCTGGCCTCCATCATGCTGTTGAAATCGAGGCTCCTCATCAGGCCTCCCACGCCGGTGACTTTGACTTCCACGGCCGGTTACCTCGCATACTCTCTTTCCAACGCCTCCAGTATGGCGACCGTTTCGGGCTCGTCTGTGTTCTGCTGGATGAATTCGGACAGCGTCTTCCGAATATCCTCGACCAACCTCTCCAGATTGATCCCCAGGGCGCTAGCTATCGCCGGAAAGTCATACTTCTTCAGGCCGTATAGCCACGATTTCCCCATCCTCCCCTCTGTTTTTTTAAGCAGGACAATCACGGTTGGGCGCCAGATGTAACGAACTAATTTCTTAGTTTCTGCTCGCTTCGAATTGCAACGGCTAGCTCAGAGAGTTTGTTTGTTCGCCCACCAAATTTATGATTTGTGTGATTGCCCAACCAAAGAGAGTTTCTGATTATAATAGCCTTTATTCAATTCCACTTCGACAGTTGGCGCTCCTGCGGTCCTCGACTGCAAATGCGCATCGTCGCTTCTTCGTCGTCCTTCTTTGCTGGTCCCGCGTCGCTCTTGACGGCGTATCCGTGCCGTCTCGACTGGGGCTTAGGATGTTATGGGGACAGGGAGTATCGTCCGTGAGATCAGCTAGAGCTTCTCCCCGGACCACCTTTGCCGCCCGAAGACTCCACCGTCCCTTCTTTCGTAAGCCAAGCACTCGTTGCCATTGCCAAAGGACCATCCTGCGGGCTCGGCCGGGGCTTAGAATGTTATGGGGCAGGGTGTATCGTCCATGAGATCAGCTAGAGCTTCTCTCCGATCCACCTTTGCAACCAAAGACTCCACCGTACCTTTCTGACTCAATCTAGGTCCTGGTGTTTGCTTGTCCTTCGCTTGTTCTTGCTTGCGGAGATCCTCGTCGGATATCCGTTTCGACGCTCGCTTGTACTTTAACTTGTTCCGGGTCTTGTTCCGCGTACTTCAGTTGTTCACTATTCCGCTGTACTTTCACTGATCGAAACTACTAGCTTAGTTGGGGAACATGGAAATGTTGTAATGTTGAACATTTAAACATTTCAAGTCGATATAAATACAATTGTAATGGTCTCCCCGTGGTGTTCCCTGGGTACCGATTATTACATATATTACATATTATTAATTATCAATATAAATATAAATATGTAAACGGTAGCTAATTCAAACGGCGCTTTTATCAAACGAATGTTAAAAAAAACTTCTTGCAAACCATAATAGTTACGAATCGAAATAGATCAAAACATTAAACAAATTTGTTTCTTAGATCAAAATTGATTTTGGCCCGAAAATCGTCTTCTAGCACAAGCATGCACACATACACACTATCTTCTTTATTGTTTTTACTCACACAACCAAGACAAATCTTTTTTTTTTAGATTTTAACGCTCTCAATTTTTGGCGAGCGAAAAGAGAGCAATTTTGGTCGTCACTAAAAAGGTGGCTGCATAGTGCAAAACCAATGTATGGCCGTTACGCATCTTGTTATTATAAGGTCTTTGGTCTTTGGTTTTAGGTCTACCGCCTACAAACCGCCTAAAACTTAAAAAAATGTTTTGATATTATTTCATTTTTTGTATTGGTCCTGTAAATTTCTATCGATATGCCAAAAAACTTTTTGCCACACCCACTCTAACGCCCACAAACCGCCCAAAGCTGCTACTCCCACACTTTTGAAAAATGTTTTGATATTTTTTCATTTTGGTATTAGTCTTGCAAGTTTTTATCTATTTGCCAAAAAACTTTTTGCCACGCCCACTCTAACGCCCACAAACCGCCAAAAACTATCAGTGTTGAAGACTCTGCTTCGCACATCCACTAGCTAAGTAACGGGTATCAGATAGTCGGGGAACTCGACTGCCTATGTCGCGTCTCTTTATAATTTTGTAATGTTTATTGTTTAATGTTAAATGAAACTGAGCTACGGGACACTATGTGTGATCGACAATCTTAACATTTGTAACGAATAACGATGAGCTGATGGTCTTCCCTGGTGATATACCCGCACTCATTTTAGTACGGCTCTATCTCGTCAGCGAGTGTCATGGTATTATTAAGAGTTTTCAATAAAAGATAGAAGAATTAATAGGGAGTTTCTCTCAGTGCACACCCCAGGATGTTATTGAGGGTGTAAGGTGATCACCCTTGCCATGGCCAACGCGATTCCACAAAATTCTGCATTAAGCCCCTTGTATGAAATTGGTCTACGGGAGTTCTTGGGTCAGCATGGAGTTAAAAATTGGTATTACTCGGTAAAAACAGTAATATTTATAAATTAGACTTCAATAATATTCGCATTTCTAAATTCTATATATTGCTTTCTTAACCATTTTAATTCTTATACTAATTAAGCACTTGTGCGATTCTTAATACGATTTTATTTCTTTAAATTTACTGTGTAGGATACGCGAAAAATGTAGTAACTCAAAATAAGGCTTCTTCAGCTTCATTGCTTATATATTCAATCAGAGCATTTTAATATTGTATATTTATTTTCATTATGGTTTACGGATTGCTTAAGTTTTCAATTTAATTTCAAAACAAGAAAATGTGCATATATGTAAATTTCGATCATACGATTCTTTTATACATTGAACTGCCGGACAGGAAATAAATTGGATATTTTTGGCTCACCTGGTAAAATCCACTGATGAAAGCGCTTCCATGAGTCGGTGGTAAACATATAAACATGAAACATATAAATAACGGAGTGCCCAAAAACAATCGGATTCATCACCTATTGGCTTTTCTACTTTGTCGTATGCTAAATAATTTGGCTACACATTTTAATGTTCACTGATTTGTACACTTCTTTTGGTTAACTCTATTCATTCATATATTTACTCATTTATATATTTACGTTACGCCTATGTTTCTTATGGCGATCCGCTTTTTGCTTATGTCTCCGCGGCTGAGGTACTCAAAAAGTCGAAGTCTAAAGATCTTCTTAATTGATGGAATAGATCTTCTAACGCCTAGTGCTGCCCAGAATCCTTAGCGCTTGGCATCGGCAAGCTGTCTTTTGCTAACAGCAACTCCGGAAGGCATTGATATTTTTACACGTTCTAACCTCCTGGTTAATTGACACCAGTAATGCCATGCGACTACTCTCGTCGAGCTCAGATTGAAGAAGGACGTAACCTTTTTTATTTGGACCGCAGCTTATCAATGCGGTATCTCTCTAAAGATGGACTATAGCGTTATAGCGTTAACGCAAATGCAGGCCTGCCTAGAGTCGAAAGTCAGCGCCGCTACATGCCGCTAGGTGGCGCTATCCTACAAAATCTGGCTAAACTATCCGTTACACATTGTCTAAATTGATGTTCTGTTGTTGTGTACACGAAACTATTTATTGTAAAATTGTTGTTCAAAACTGTAGTATTAATGGAAAAATTGACTTAATTTTTGAAAATTATGTTTTCATGTTAATGTTTTTATTGCGATTATATCGCACATAATATTTCAGAATTGGAAGAAAGTTTTGTTGTTAGTGTGCAGTATTTACTTTTGTTAGCAGGGATGGTATAAGTACCATCCCATTTACCATTTAGTATTTAGTAGTGTGTATTCAGCATTTAGTATTTTAGCATTTAGCATTAGATCAGAGAAGTAGAGATTATGTAAAGAAGAGGTCTACGGACACACTTGATTATTGGACACGAGAGAGATAACATATAAACAGAATAAAAACACAATTAAAAATCAAAAGAATTAAAATACATCTTAAACCTAAACAGTGGTAACAACTTCAGAAGTGGGATAGCAACCTTTTATGCACCCGCCTACATCAATATTTCGACGTACCCGACAATACACACGTTTTTTTTTTCACAAAGTTAAAATAGCGTTCCCTACCAATTGGCCATGAATAAATCGGAGATTGCGGATTGGCTGAAGGCCAATGAAATTGAGTTCCCAACAAGCGCAACGCTTCGACAACTGCGTAAGCTTGCATTGGACGCCGGTTGCCAAAACGCTAGCGAGATTTCTGAAACCATATCAGAAGAAGAAGACACCAAACTGGAGGAAATATGCCAGGGTATCGCGAGCGCCCAGATCAATAGTACATTGGAAGAAGAAGAGGAAGCACTCGACGCTGCAATAAGGGTGGCCAAGAAGAAGAAGATACTGGCCAAGTTGATGCAGAACGACAGCAAGATGACGGATGACTTCCAAATGGCTAAGCAACACATGGTTCCGTTCTCCGCCACTAAAAATGAAGAAGCATTCCAATGGATTTCGGACTTCGAAAGAGTTTGCAGAGGAGTAAATGATAGTGAAATTTTTCAACTTCGCTGTGTCCGAATGCTGATGAAACCAGGAACAGATGCCGACCTGTTCTTGCGTGTTGACCGTTCGAATTCTTACGATACATTTAAAGAAAGTTTTCTCAAGACATTTGGCCATGGAAATTCAACAGCCGATATCGTATTGCTTCTGAAGGATACCATCTTTAATCCTAGCAAGAACACCGTCATGGGCTACATACTTCAAATGGAGGAAATTGCTATGCGTGCAGATATTGATGAAAAGTTAACAGTACAATTCATAATTGACGGTTTTCGAGATTGGTCATCCAATATCGCGCTATTGTACTCAGCAACCACAATTGGACAATTGAAGGAGATGGCTCGGAACTATGAAAATCTACGGAAGGTTCCCAAACCGTCGACCATTCGCACGGGAATCGCTTTCGCTGGAGAAAGAGGTCAAATACGCTGCTTTAATTGTTCGGCACATGGACACTACGCTTCATCTTGTACTGCACCAAAGCGCGAGAAAGGATCCTGTTTCCGTTGTGGATCCCTTCAGCATAGGATCAAGGATTGTCAACAGCAGCTGAAAACTAATCCGAGAGTCGTGGGAGCAACCAACAACCAGTTGATACGAGATGAGGAGGAGAACAATACGTTTATTCCTATATTTAACCAGGTAGGAGTATATAGTAATATGACGTTCCTTTCTGCCATGTTTGATACCGGCAGAGCGATACCATTTAAAAAGTTTAATGACGTATTGAGCCCAACAGAATATTGCGGTGTTAATGGATCTCGAATAAATACATTTGGAAAAATTTTTGTTAAATTTAATTTTCAAAACATAGAAGAAGAAATATCATTTTTTGTTGTACCCGACAATTATGTAGCAACTCATGTTCTTTTAGGTCGTAAGTTCTTGAACAAATTTGGAATAAAATTAATTTTTAAAGACAAGATAAGAGGAAGAAGAGAAATTGACTTATTGAATATTGACAGTGACCCATTGAATATTGATAGTGACCCATTGAATATTGATAGTGACCCATTCAATATTGACAGTGACTTATTGAATATTGACAGTGACTTATTGAATATTGACAGTGATTTATTGAGTATTGATAGTGCCTTATTGAACAATGATAGTGACCCATTGCATAGATTGAAAATTGAATTGAATAGATCGAATTTGGATAGTAAACCAGTAAATAGATTCCATATTGATAGGGAACCGGTGAATATATTTGATTTTGATAGTGATCCAGCGAGTAGATCAAAACATTGTAAACCCATAAATAAATTAGAAACTAGACAGAGATTTCAGAAATGTGATTTTGATAAGGATATTGAAATAGATAGAGAATATAAGAGCTTACCATATATATATAATATTGATATATTTAAGGATGATGAAGAGTTTAACATTGACCCGAAGTTAAATAATAGTAATCGCAGTGAACTCATTGAAATAATAAGAATAAATTATTTAGATTTACACAACATTCCAGCGATTCAACATAGTTATGAAATGAGGCTAAGACTTAAGTCAGAAGAACCTGTTCGCTCTGTTCCGAGAAGACTTTCATATCAGGAGAAAAAGGAAGTAGATTGCAAAATTGATGAATTGTTAAGAAAAGGATTTATACGAGAAAGTAATTCACCTTATAGTTCAGCTATTGTACTGGTTAAGAAGAAATCTGGAGAAAAACGGATGTGTGTGGATTATAGACAACTCAATAAGATAACAATCCGTGATGGATATCCATTGCCGCTCATAGATGACTGTTTAGAAAGATTAGAAGGGAATCAATATTTTACACTTTTAGATTTAAAGAGCGGATATCATCAGGTGAAAGTAGCAGAGAGTTCAGTTCAGTACACAGCGTTTGTAACACCCTCTGGTCAATACGAATATACAAGAATGCCTTTTGGACTTATGAATGCACCAGCGGTATTTATGAGATTTATAAATTTTATTCTGCAACCATTGATACGTGAAGGAAATGTAGTAGTTTATATAGACGATATTGCTATCGGTTCTAAGACATTGAGTGAACATTTTGTAACTGTAGGAAGAGTATTAAGAATTCTGGCAGCACATAGATTAGAAATTAAAATAAGTAAATGTCAGTTTGCTTATAAAAGCACACTTAGTGGAAAAGGGATAAGTCCGAATCACGAACACACATCGACTATTAAACATCTTCCGATTCCAAAGGATCGCCATGGTATGCAAAAGTGTTTAGGATTATTTTCTGTTATTAGGCGATTTATTCCGGCATACTCGAAAATAGCAAAACCATTGCAAGAACTCACAAAAGCTGGCTCTAAGTATGAACTCGACGAGAATTGCATCAATATTTTTGAATATCTTCGCGAGAAATTAATTTCTTTTCCGATATTAGCTCTTTATAATCCCAACAGAGAAACAGAATTGCATTGTGACGCAAGTAGTGAAGGATTTGGTGGAATTTTATTACAAAAACAAGATGATAATAAGTTTCATCCAATAGCTTATTTTTCACAAAGAGCAACAAAATTAGAGGCAAGGTATGAAAGTTTTAAATTGGAAACATTAGCAGTAGTTTATTCATTACGAAAATTCAGAATATATCTAGAAGGAATTCCGTTTAATATAGTAACCGATTGTAATGCAGTAGTTTTATGCCTAAGAAAAGGACGCCTTAATTCTAATATTGCCAGATGGGCCTTAGAATTAGCTAACTATAATTATACCCTTAAACATCGCAGTGGAAAATACATGACCCATGTGGATACGTTAAGTAGATATCCTTCAGCCTTTAATCAAGATTTTGAATATGAACCAGTAGTGACAATACAAGAAAGTGAAAATAAGGATAAAATAGTTTCAGTAATGGACAGTGATGACATAAACCTTCAGCTTCAGATAACGCAAAATAGAGATAGTCTTATAGTAAAATTAAAAGAAAAATTAGAACATGGAGATGTAAAGAAGTTCGTTCTAAGCGATGGAATTGTTTATAGATTAGGTGAAAATTGTATAGAGTTATTATATGTACCAGCTGAAATGGAAAACCATGTAATCAGGAGAGTTCACTAGAATTTATGTCATTTAGGTACAGAGAAATGTATAAAAGAAATAATGAGACACTATTGGTTTCCGGATATGAAGTCTAAGATAGAATCGTTTATTGGAAATTGTTTAAAGTGTATTATGTTTACAGTACCCACACATGCTAATAATCGAACATTGCACAATATACCAAAACGACCAATTCCTTTTGACACATTACATGTGGATCACTTTGGACCACTGCCCTCCGTTATTTCGAAAAAGAAACATCTATTAGTTATCATTGACGGGTTTACTAAATTTGTTAAGTTGTTCCCTGTGAACACAACGAGTACAAAAGAAGTCAACACTTGTTTTTCAAAATATTTTCAATATTATAGTCGCCCACGTAGAATTATTAGTGATAGAGGGACATGTTTTACGTCCTTGGAGTTTGCAAAATATTTGTTAGAAAATAATATTGAACACGTGAAAGTAGCAACGGCATCACCTCAAGCAAACGGTCAGGTGGAGAGAGTTAATAGAACAGTGAAAGCGATGTTAGCTAAGATAACTGAACCAATTAAGCATGAAGATTGGAGTAAGCTTCTTGTAAAGGCCGAATATGCCATCAATAATTCAGTACATTCAACAACGAAAGAATTACCTTCAGTATTATTATTTGGAGTTCAACAGAGAGGTTGTAATATTGATGCATTAACGGAATATTTAGATGATAGAACTGATATGGCACAATGCGATTTAGAAAACGTTCGTAAGAACTCCTTATATAAAATAGAACAGTGTCAGCGAAGAACATTTTCAGAAAAATCATAAGAGCCACGTAGAATTTTTAGAAGGCGATTTTTTTGTGATGAGAAACATTGACACCACAATCGGCACAAATAAAAAATTTGTACCTAAATATAAGGGCCCATACGTCATTAAACGAATTTTACCAAATGATAGATACGTTTTAACAGACATAGAAAATTGCCAAATTAGTCAAATTCCGTATGAAGGAATAGTAGAGGCATGTCGGTTAAGAAAATGGGCAGATTGGCGTAACCAGTGCGGAAATATCTCCTAATTTGTAGAATAATATCTTAACTTATTTTCTCTCTTTATATACCTTATACTGTACATATTTTCATTTTTTTTAATTATTATTTCTCTTTTACTTATATTCTATTCAAATTGTAATATATATTTAACTAAACTTTAATATTTAGGTAGCCAAAACTTCAAGACATGTAAATAATTAAAATCAACAATGTAAATATTGTAAATAATTGAAATCGACGATCGAGGACGATCTAATTGTCAGGATGGCCGAGCTGTTAGCAGGGATGGTATAAGTACCATCCCATTTACCATTTAGTATTTAGTAGTGTGTATTCAGCATTTAGTATTTTAGCATTTAGCATTAGATCAGAGAAGTAGAGATTATGTAAAGAAGAGGTCTACGGACACACTTGATTATTGGACACGAGAGAGATAACATATAAACAGAATAAAAACACAATTAAAAATCAAAAGAATTAAAATACATCTTAAACCTAAACAGTGGTAACACTTTATATAAAATGAAGGACCAGGCATATGTGTTAGTATATAGCCTATCAGTGTCGTCATCACGTATCCGTTTATTTTTTAGAGGTCCTAATATTCTGGGAATTAGAGCATTGACAGTAATGCAGACGGTATCGATGTAGTAAACGAAAATAATAATCATGCTCCGACATATATATATTCTTGTTCAGGATCAATAGCCTAGTCGATATGACCATGTCCGTCTGTCCGTATGAACGTTGAGATGTCAGGAACTATAAAAGCTAGATAGCTTGCAGACTCTAGAGACATAGACGCAGCGAAAGTATGTTGCCACGCCCAAAAACAACCCAAAACTGCCACTCCCACACTTTTGGGATGTAGTTGGCGTGCGGTAATCCGTGCATGGAAAACATTTTTTTTTAACTTTTCGAATTTAAAGTCCTGCGACTGAGAATAAACAATCGGATTGAAGAGATGGAAATGGAAAAACATCGAAGTAAAACTTGAAAACTTTAAAAATTATGACATCAATCCCGCTCAGCATCCAGTGAAACAAGTTCTGGCAGCTCTCGAGGACAAGGTCATATAAAAACTCAGAGAAGCCCTGTGTCGAGACATTATTGAACCTGTGATGAGCCCGAGCGCTTGGATATCAACAATCGACCTTGCGTTTAAGGAGAACGGAGACACCCGCTTATGCGTCGACATGCGACTGGCAAACATAGCAATCCTACGGGAAAACTATCCGTTGCCAACCTTCAACTCTTTCATGACTCGAGGCGGCTAAGTAAACTTATTACCAAGTGGCCCTTGATGAACCGAGCCAGGAGATAATAACGGTTATAGCCCCAATGGGACTTTCCCGATATAAGCGTCTGATGTTTGGAGTAAACGCTGCTCCTAAAATTTTTCAACGCCTTCTCGAAAAGATGTTATCTACAGTAAGATACCGCTATGAACTTTATCGATGACATCATCATCTTTGGCGCGACTGACCTCGAAATCGACAGCGCAAGATCTTCCAGAAAAATAATATTATACTGAATAAAGAGAAATGCGTCTGGAAGACAAACAAATTAAAATTCCTCGGACCTATCTTATCCGACAAGGGAATAGAAGTCGCTCCCGAGTCACACGATCTTTCAGAGACCCAAAGAACGAATAGGACACACGGAGTTTTGTAATGGTCGGCATGGTAAGCGAAAAGAATTTGCAAATAGAAAAAAATTATAAATGCAATGTTGGCCACTTACAACTGAGAACTTGACTCTAGGGATGGGTTAGTTCATTCAGTGGGTATGCTTTTAGGCTGTGGTCGATAACCTCAGTCTAATCATCGATTAACATGTCCGAAAACGTTGCCCAACACTGAGAGCGTCTTCCAACTTTCCAATAGAAGCACAGCTATAATTATTGGAATTTGGTGGTATATAAATGCCCACGCGGCTACAGTCCCGCTCTTTTCGTAACCAGAAACATATTCCTGTTAAATCATTGTGCAAGTCCTCTTAATAGAGTGAAAGATTAAGCGCCACTACTTACTAGCGTCGTCTGATCGGTGACGTGATCTGATCACATACTGGAGGGAAAAACGAAACTGCCCCAAAATTTTAAGTGACAACTGGGTTCTTCGCGGTGGTTGCCTCGCCTTGGAGCCCCAACCACGTGATTCTCATAACGCCCTCGGAGGGAATTCTCCCAAAAGAATAGGTATGTCGCCGGCAGTATCAAGTTTTCATCTGGCCACCGGGCCTCTGCAAATACTGGCCGGTCGGAGGGATTCTGACCACCAAATAGCGTTATTATACTGCGTAAGACAGCCCCTGGCTACGGATAATTGAAGCAATTGTCTCTCTGGGAGCTACGCCAACGTCCCGAAGCCTTACCCTTCGATTAACCACTGATTGGACACCCCGACCTATCTATATATGTATAGATCGGTGCGCAGTAGAACAACTACAACTAACTTCGCACCGCAGGATGAGCGAAGCCGCACCAGTTAGTTTTCCCAGTCAGGATCATTTATGGAAACCAAAACCTGGACCGTCTGCGGATAAGGGATCAGGATAAAAGTAGCGCAGGTTGCTAGACCATACGGAGTGTGTTTTTGCGAGAGTGCGTTTTATCGTAACCGCCGTCATGTAGCCCCGTAATTTTTATACCTCAATTAATCTCCGCTAGCATTCATCATTTCACCACTGGAAGGCCTTTCAACGCTGGAACTGGACACATGTGAGTTCGTAAAGGTAAGAGTAATTTCGTATTGTCGTAACGTATGCCATACCTACATTCTTACAAGAACATTTCAAATGAATATAGATTAGGGGGTGACTGAAAAGAAAACAAAAAGTTATATATTTAAACCTTGAAATTAAACGAAATTGAAATACTAGAGAGCCCGTTACGAAAGTCAATTTTTTTAATTTTTATTTTTCCATAACGCGACTCCATATGGCCTAGCATTCTTATTCAAAAAAATATTTCTAACCTTATGCATAGTTCGTTTGATAGAAACCCCAACATTTAACCATAAATATTAAGATAAGACATTACAACATGAATTAAATGAAATACTTTTAGATCTTAGCAAAATGTAATGAATGAAAATTTTGATAGTAATTTAAGTAAATGAAGGAGATTTTTTTAGTTTTCTTAATTTGTTTTGAGTAAGCGCTCAATGAAGTTGCATAAATGAATACTATTACTACATCTTATTTGTTCGGCCATCCAGCCTCTTTTGTAAATAAATTTATTATATGAACTTAAAAAAAATCATGAATTGCTAAACCTGTAATTATCCTGAGTTGACATGACAGCTTAAATAAAATCGGAAGTCTCTATAGGGAATTTTCGAAGATGCTATCGTAAAGATTATGGTCGGGTTGGGTAGAGAAAGCGAGGTTCAAATTCCACCAAAGACCTTGCTACCGTTTAGTCTTGCTGTCGTCTGTAACATTTTTCTTTTCTTTCACTTGGCGAGTTCCGTTTTATTTTTTTAGTTTTCTTCTTTTAGTATGGAATGTACAAGCCTAGTAACTTATAGTTTCCGTAGGAATCCTAACAATTAAAGTATGTGTGGACCGTTATGAAAGGCAATCCGACCCACCCCATCGCCGAAAGAGCTAAGGCACCAGAGGATTCCGCCCGCCATTATTCATAATCGAGTAGAAGAGTGAGAGCACGAATCACCAGTGTTTGGGTACTGTTATACCCCTCGGCTTCTCATGCTTAAGTCAACCATTACATAACTTTTGGCGCCCAACGTGGGGCAGGCCACGGTACGATTACAACGTTCAGTGGTATAGATTTCCTAATCCAATTTATTGTCCTTTATGGGATTTCCCAAGGATACTGAAGTGTGGAAGTAGTTAGATCGGCGTGATCTTTCTATCGCATTTCAGAGGGAGAAGTGCGACCATTAATAAGGCCTACGACGTTGTTATTCGGACGCGGATATCAAACCGAGAAACCTGAAGTGTACACCAACCCATGAATTAAGCAAAACATCAGCTATTCGGAAATCTTGTGTCCCTAACTATCAATGCTCTTTTGCTCAGTGGAAGGAGTTTGTGCAGAATACCAGTCGCTTATTTGCAAGCGAAAGGGACGAGCACTTAAAGAATATTGATGATTTGACTCTGATCGAATATCAATACTTAATGATCGCTCAGCTGGTAGAGTGTTGTTTCCACATGCCGCTACTGCTGCCAATTCCTTAAAACACATCTGATAGCTCTGTGAGTTGCGAGTTGTCAGTAAAAAATACGATCTAGAAGTATCTGTTGTCTGGAACTTGTGAGGGTGCAGCTTAATGCTTCCACTTGCCGAACAGAAACCTGTAGAAAGTTAGTCAACGCACTCATTTCAATCGGGAAATCAGACTTTCAATAATCCAGTCCTCAACGCTAGTTATAGATACGGCAGGCTAATACAATTACCTCCATTTTATTAAGTTGCCATCAAATGTCAAATTCAGGATAAAAATCTAAAGGAAAAAAAAAATTAAGATAACCAGCAATGCCAGTAGTGAATACGCCTCCCAGAACTTCTTCTGAAGGTAATATGGAGAATAATTGCGCTCTTTGCTCAACGGTTATGGATAACACCAATCCTTGTTATCATTTAGCGTGCAAGCATGTCTTTCACAAAAATTGTGTAGAAGCCTGGTTAACCGAGAATTCGTGTTGTTATTCTTGTAATGCTCCGATTAATAAAAAAGAGATTAAAGTAGTGGTTGGAAATTGTTCGCCATTTCGAGCGCAACCATTGCCTGTGCCGACTTAGCCAGAGCTCTAGCCCAGTTAGAAGAAGCTAATCCAGCCAACATACCGGAACCACTTCCTTTGAATACCAGTGGTGCTCCGTCTTCTGTATTGGATGCTAGTCAAAGTACCGAGCATCGTGAGGGTATTGCTAGACCCCCTCGTGGTAGGCCCCGTTCGGGTAGACCAGTCAGAACCATCGACTCACGTCGAACTCAAGCGGTGGATTATAATACAATTCAAGATATGATAAAGCAAACCATTACCAGGGTTTTATCGTCCTTATCCATACAGAACCTTCCACCACCAAGCAACTCCCAAGGGCCGGACATGACTCGGGAGCAGGCTTCTTTCAGTTCGTCCTCAATAAGTTCTCGGCAGACAGTCGACATTATGCAAAAATGGGGAGTACATTTTGATAGATCTACTGACGGGTTAGGCGTTGAAGAATTTATATATAGAATTAAAGCGCTCACAGACGAAACCTTGGGCAGTCACTTTACAAGTATGTGTAAGAACATGCATGTATTGTTCACCGGTAAGGCTAGATCCCGGTATTGGAGATACCACAAGCAGGTAGATGGAATAGTTTGATCTACCATTTGTGCGTCACTCCGTCAACAATATAAGGACTATCGATCAGATTTTATGAGCATGGAGTTGATAAGAGCACGAAAGCAAAAACACGGTGAACCTTTTTCCGCTTTCTATGAGGCAGTGGCTTCTTTAATTGATAAGGCTTCGATAAAAATTGAAGAAGAGGAGTTTATTGAAATCTTAAAGAACAACCTGTTACCCGAGACTAGGCAAAAGTTGCTGTATCAGCCCGTGCATTCGGTGGAACACTTACGTCGCCTAGTTCAAATGAGTGAAAACTTATCCCATGAAATCAGTTGCCGGACAGAACAAGTTAAGAGAAAATCAATCCCAAATCGCCGACTGGTTTTTGCGTTAGAAGATCATAGCTCGGAGGTAGAAGAAATTTCTCCAACGGGTGCAGAAATTGCTGCTTTACGTAGATCTACGGAAAAGCTAAAGTGTTGGAACTGCGAAGAAATAGGTCATATCTGGGAGAACTGCTTAGCAGATCGTCGAGTATTTTGCTACGGCTGTGGCAGGCCAGACACCTACAAGCCGCAATGTCAAAATTGCCTTCAAAAGCAATCGGAAAACCGACCTACGGGAGCATTCAACAAGAACCGAATGCCCCCGAAAATTTAAATCCAAAGGCCACATTACATAAGCCAACGATGGCTAACTGCATTCCGATGCGATTGCGCCCATATGAAGAACGGGTCAAAAACTATGCTGAAGTAAGGAAGCGTCTATTTCAGGATATAAAGCCGCACCGCAATCGGCGCACACTTAGATTAAAGTCATTTTATGCCGAGGTTAGGAGAAATAAACAATTACAAATTTCCACTATCTTTAACAAATCGAGTGACTTGCGAAGCTATGCTGAAGTATCGTTCATGGGGTATACAGAACTTGGTCTGTTGGACACAGGAGCGAACATTAGTTGTCTTGGAGAAGAGCTAGCACAACAGGATTTTTCAAGTCATCCTCAATTTAAACCTATCAAATCGCGAGCTAAGACAGCAAGTGGTGAAAATCAAACCATAATAGGGTTCCTAGACATCGAACTAACCTATAATATAATTAGGAAACCCCTGCGGTTGTATATAATTCCCAGTATCAAACAAAGACTTATTCTTGGCCACGGCTTTTCGAGAACTTTCCAAATTGCTCCAAATATTATATCATCCGTACACGTACCAATCGAAGACAATAAGTTGGCCGGGGAAAACATGTATCCCTTAACGTCGTCTGAAAGTCAGCGTCTAGCAGTAGTGAAGCAATTATTTCCAAAAGCTTCAGAGAGATTAGGTCGCACCTCACTTATTGAACATTGCATTGACGTCGGAAATGCAAAGCCCGTTAAACAGAGGTTCTATCCAGTCAGTCCCGCAGTAGAGAAATTACTGTATGCAGAAATTGATCGAATGCTGTTTAGATGTTATTGAGCCTTCTGTAAGCCCATGGAGTTCTCCAATGCGTCTGGTCGTCAAACCTAATAAAATTCGACTTTGCCTGGATGCACGCAGGCTTAACGATGCTACCAAGAAGGATGCTTATCCGTTGCCCAGCATTGACGGAATATTTTCCCGATTGCCCAAAGCTAACATCATATCTAAGCTCGATTTAAAAGATGCTTATTGGCAAATACAGCTCAGTGCTGAATCAAAACCTTTAACTGCATTCACGGTGCCAGGGCGACCGTTATACCAGTCAAAGGTTATGCCATTCGGGCTTTGTAATGCACCATCTACGATGTGCGGCTTAATGGATCAGATCATTCCAGCGATATTGTGTCTTTGGATACTTAGACGATCTTTGCGTTGTGTCCGAAGATTTCGAGTCTCACTCTGTAGTACTGATTCGATTGGCCGAGGAATTTCGCAAAGCCAATCTTACTCTTAACATGGACAAAAGCCAGTTTGGAGTAACAAGCATCAATTATTTGGGTTACGTTATTGGTAGTGGAGGTATTTGTATGGACTCAGCTAAAATCTCGTGTATAGTAAATTGGCCAGCTCCCAAAAATCTGAAACAAGTAAGGGTATTTCTTGGAGTTTGTGGCTGGTACCGTCGGTTCATACCCAATTTCGCAGATCTCACACGTCCAATCACAGATGTGCTTTCTAAAAAGTTAAAATTTGCTTGGCCTCCAGAAGCTCAAGTAGCGATGGATAGACTAAAAATCATATTGACCTCTGCACCGGTTTTAACAAACCCAGACTTTGAGAAGAAATTTTATCTTCACTGTGACGCCAGTGATTTCGGCATCGGTGCAGTGTTGGTTCAACTAGCGGAAGATAAAGCTGAAAAGCCCATTGCCTATATGTCAAAAAAATTAAGTCGATCACAACGTAATTATAGCGTCACCGAACGAGAATGTTTAGCAGTGTTATTAGCCATTGAAAAGTTTCGCTGCTACTTAGAACTACAGGACTTTGAAGTAGTTACCGATCATTCTAGCTTATTATGGCTCATGAGGCAACAGAATGTAACAGGAAGACTGGCTAGGTAGATTTTTAGATTGCAACAGTTCCAATTTTCATTCTCGCATCGAAAAGGAAAAGATCATGTTGTCCCTGACGCTTTGTCTAGACTATTCGAGAACGAAATAAATGCATTAGACATGGCCCCTATAATCGACCTTAGCTCGGAAGCGTTTAACGAGGACACTTACACGACGCAAAAAACTAAATTTACGAATAGTGAAGAAAAATTTCCCGACATTAAAATAGTAGATAAATTTTTGTACATTCGTACAGAACACGCTGACCGAAATGAGTTTCACCACAAACAGTCCTGGAAACTCTGGGTTCCCGAAACATTAAGACCGAAAGTGCTTCGACAGGCACACGATAGTCTTACGTCCTCCCATGCCGGAATGCAGAAGACCATCGCAAGGCTACGCCGGAATCTATTTTGGCCCGGGTTAGCAAAAGATGTTAGAGATTTCATTCGATCCTGTGACGCATGTAAGGAGAACAAAGCCCCGAATTATACGTTACGTCCACCCATGGGTGAGCACTGTCCATCGTACCGACCATTTCAACGGCTATATATAGACTTGCTCGGACCCTATCCCCGTAGTAAGCAAGGACATGTTGGATTGCTTATAGTATTAGACCACTTTAGCAAATATCCTTGGTTACAACCCCTAAAAAGGCAATCATAGATTTCCTTTTAAAAAAGGTCTTTCATAGTGTAGGTGTTCCCGAAACCATCGTAAGCGACAATGGAGTCCAATTTAAAGCTGTGGAATTCAATGCCTTTCTTACGGAATTAGGAGTAAACCACGTCTATACCGCATTATACTCACCACAAAGTAATGCGGCCGAAAGAGTAAATCGTTCTCTATTAGCTGCCATCCGCACTTACTTAAAAACCGACCAAACCGAGTGGGACAGAAACATCACTAGTATCTCATGTTCGTTAAGATCAGCGTTGCATCAATCGTTAGGATGTTCACCATACCGTGCGTTATACGGATTAGATATGATTACCCATGGATCTGATTATAAATTGCTAAAAAATTTATCCCTATTGGAAGAACCGATAACACCGATTTCCCGATCTGACAATTTAGCCATCATTCGAAAAGACATTCAGGCCAATATTCGTCGTGCCTATGATCGCAATGTGCGGCAATATTACCTACGCGCAAAACCCATTTCCTTTAAGGAAGGACAGGAAGTATTCCGTCGAAATTTTGCCCAAAGCAAATTCGCGCAGAATTTTAACTCGAAATTAGGCCCACAATTTGTAAAGTCCCGAATCAAGAAGAAACTAGGAAATTGTTATTACCAGCTTGAAAATTTACAAGGAAAAGAGGTAGGAACGTATCATGCAAAGGACATTCGAAGCTAATTCCCGCTAATATTGCATCTAACGAAGAAATATTATCGGGTGGTGTAATGGTCGGCATGGTAAGCGAAAAGAATTTGCAAATAGAAAAAAATTATAAATGCAATGTTGGCCACTTACAACTGAGAACTTGACTCTAGGGATGGGTTAGTTCATTCAGTGGGTATGCTTTTAGGCTGTGGTCGATAACCCCAGTCTAATCATCGATTAACATGTCCGAAAACGTTGCCCAACACTGAGAGCGTCTTCCAACTTTCTAATAGAAGCACAGCTATAATTATTGGAATTTGGTGGTATATAAATGCGGCTACAGTCCCGCTCTTTTCGTAACCAGAAACATATTCCTGTTAAATCATTGTGCAAGTCCTCTTAATAGAGTTAAAGATTAAGCGCCACTACTTACTAGCGTCGTCTGATCGGTGACGTGATCTGATCACATACTGGAGGGAAAAACGAAACTGCCCCAAAATTTTAAGTGACAACTGGGTTCTTCGCGGTGGTTGCCTCGCCTTGGAGCCCCAACCACGTGATTCGCATAACCCCCTCGGAGGGAATTCTCCCAAAAGAATAGGTATGTCGCCGGCAGTATCAAGTTTTCATCTGGCCACCGGGCCTCTGCAAATACTGGCCGGTCGGAGGGATTCTGACCACCAAATAGCGTTATTATACTGCGTAAGACAGCCCCTGGCTACGGATAATTGAAGCAATTGTCTCTCTGGGAGCTACGCCAACGTCCCGAAGCCTTACCCTTCGATTAACCACTGATTGGACACCCCGACCTATCTATATATGTATAGATCGGTGCGCAGTAGAACAACTACAACTAACTTCGCACCGCAGGATGAGCGAAGCCGCACCAGTTAGTTTTCCCAGTCAGGATCATTTATGGAAACCAAAACCTGGACCGTCTGCGGATAAGGGATTAGGATAAAAGTAGTGCAGGTTGCTAGACCATACGGAGTGTGTTTTTGCGAGAGTTTGTTTTATCGTAACCGCCGTCATGTAGCCCCGTAATTTTTATACCTCAATTAATCTCCGCTAGCATTCATCATTTCACCGCTGGAAGGCCTTTTAACGCTGGAACTGGACACATATGAGTTCGTAAAGCTAAGAGTAATTTCGTATTGTCGTAGCGTATGCCATACCTACATTCTTACAAGAACATTTCAAATGAATATAAAGATTAGGGGGTGACTGAAAAGAAAACAAAAAGTTATATATTTAAACCTTGAAATTAAACGAAATTGAAATACTAGAGAGCCCGTTACGAAAGGAAATTTTTTTAATTTTTATTTTTCCATAACGCGACTCCATATGGCCTAGCATTCTTATTCAAAAAAATATTTCTAACCTTATGCATAGTTCGTTTGATAGAAACCCCAACATTTAACCATAAATATTAAGATAAGACATTACAACATGAATTAAATGAAATACTTTTAGATCTTAGCAAAATGTAATGAATGAAAATTTTGATAGTAATTTAAGTAAATGAAGGAGATTTTTTTAGTTTTCTTAATTTGTTTTGAGTAAGCGCTCAATGAAGTTGCATAAATGAATACTATTACTACATCTTATTTGTTCGGCCATCCAGCCTCTTTTGTAAAAAAAAATTAATTATATGAACTTAAAAAAAATCATGAATTGCTAAACCTGTAATTATCCTGAGTTGACATGACAGCTTAAATAAAATCGGAAGTCTCTATAGGGAATTTTCGAAGATGCTATCGTAAAGATTATGGTCGGGTTGGGTAGAGAAAGCGAGGTTCAAATTCCACCAAAGACCTTGCTACCGTTTAGTCTTGCTGTCGTCTGTAACATTTTTCTTTTCTTTCACTTGGCGAGTTCCGTTTTATTTTTTTAGTTTTCTTCTTTTAGTATGGAATGTACAAGCCTAGTAACTTATAGTTTCCGTAGGAATCCTAACAATTAAAGTATGTGTGGACCGTTATGAAAGGCAATCCGACCCACCCCATCGCCGAAAGAGCTAAGGCACCAGAGGATTCCGCCCGCCATTATTCATAATCGAGTAGAAGAGTGAGAGCACAGCTAAATGCTCAGTGTTATAAGAATTATTTAAACCGTTGTAAGTTCCAGTTCGCACAGGATCCCAAACAGTTTTATAATTTTGTTAACATTAAGCGCAACAATACCAGTTACTATTTTTTTTAAAAATACTACGGTAACATCGGATCAGGCAATAGCCGATCTATTAGCCAAGTTTTTTCAAGCCACATATTCTATGTTACCTCATTTCAAACAGCCTTACTCTTACGCGGTATCAAAGTCAAATTTAATTTTTTGTCCCAATCTAAACGAAAACTCACTGATTTATGATCTTCAGCGTGTCAAACCTGTCTATTCGCCAGGTCCCGACGGAATTCCTAGCTGTGTGCTTAGATTCTATGCGGAAGGTTTGTGCAAGCCTCTACTGAAACTGTTTAACTTATCTGTGGAATCTTCACAGTTGCCCCATATATGGAAGGAGTCCTTTGTGATCCCTCTCCATAAAAAAGGTAGCAAACCGGATGCAAGCTATTACAGAGGAATCTCCAAATTGTCTGCTACGTTATATGACAAAAACCCTATTCATATCTCAAGTCCTATCCATATCCATACTCAAGTATGGATGGAGTCCATAATACGAAGTTTACTCGGACCGCTTTGAATCGGTGCAGAAGAACTTTTTACTTTTTGCTTTACGCCGCCTTAAATGGGATGCAAACCTTAGATTACCTTCTTATTCCAGTATACTAATGTTAATTAACATAGCCTCCTTAGCTAACCGTAGAACGATGCTTGAAAAGTCTTTATTTTTAACCTTATTCGTGGTGAAGTGGGGCGGTTGGGAGGGAGGTGTGGCCTTGGGACTCACGCGTTAAAAAAAAAAAAAACATTAGCGAGGAGTTATCTAACAACTTCAAGGCGTGCGGCATTGAACAAGTTAAAACCCCTCTGTATCGGCCGCAAGCAAACGGGGAAGTTGAAAACATGAACAGAGAACTTGTAAAACGGCTAAAAATAGCATACGCCAATGGAAAAAACTACAAAGAGGAAATCCAGAAGTTTGTCCTAATGTACAGTGTAACCCCACACGGAACAACAGAGGCAGCGCCCTCGAAGTTTATATTCAACAAATTCCGTGACAAATTATTGGGCACTGGGGAGATTTGCGAGCGAACCTTGGACTTTGGGGAGAGCAGACAGCCGACAAAAAAAGAGAGGCAAGGAAATCGATAATGAAGTGGGCGATAAAGTATTTTTGAAAAACGTAGTGTTCCCGAAAAAACTTACATCAAACATCGACCTGACTGAACTGACCAGGTGGATACCACGGGAACAATCAAATTCAACCAATTTTATCCATAGTAACTTCACTGGCAATAACCTTAAGCTGGTCAATATAAGCCTCAGTTTTACGTTTAAGAACCACTATCTTATTACAAACCTGTGAAAAGTTAGACACGTGCGAAAGAGAGTCTTTAACACCAACAGTTTTTGGCGGTTAGTGGGCGTTAGAGTGGGCGTGGCAAAAATTTTTTTGGCAAATCGAAAGAAATTTACAAGACTAATACAAAAATGAAACAAGAGAGAACGCTATAGTCGAGTTCCCCGACTATCTAATACCCGTTACTCAGCTGGTGGAAGTGGAACGGAGAAATTTCCGTACTGACAGGCTTATGCGGTTTGTAGGCGTTAGAGTGGGGGTGGCAAAAAGTTTTTTGGCATATCGTTTAAAACCAACCAGACTAATATAAAAATGAAAAAATATCAGAACATATTTCAGAAGTGTAGACGTGGTAGTTTTGGCCGGTTTGTGGGCGTTAGAGTGGGCGTGGCAACATGAATCGTCAAACTTGCGCTGCGTCTATGTCCCTGGAGTATGCTTATGCTAAATCTCAACTTTCTAGCTTTTGTAGTTCCTGAGATCTCAGCGTTCATACGGACGGACAGACAGACGGGCAGATGGACAGGAAGACGGACGGACAGATGGACATGACCAAATCGACTCGGCTATTGATCCTGATCAAGAATATATATACTTTATATGGTCGGAAACGCTTCCTTCTGCCTGTTACATACTTGTCAACGAATCTAGAACACCCTTTTACTCTACGAGTAACGGGTAAACCTACGTCTCAGCTCTACACAAAATGAATTTCTAATTATTTGAACGGAAACTTCTTCTACAGACTGTATATGTATGCGATAAATGCGCCAACTAAAAGCTTGTTTGTATGATTGTTATGCAGTTATGCGCGTGCAATATAACAGAATCACCTGCCTAACAATTGTCGGTCTGCAAACCTTTATTTGGTAGGTGATAAACACTGACTTTATTTATTATTTTACTAGTTTATTTTTTCTTATTTTGTTTAAATGCACTGCACAACAATATCACGTCGGGGGTCACCAATGTTTGCGCTGCCATCTTTTTGGCAGCTTACTACAACTAAAACCGCTTTAATTTGAGAAACGTTTTAAATTTTATTTCTTGTGAATTTGCGTGTAAAATAGCGGCGACAACATGAAAAGAATTTGGCTGCGAAAAAGTTCGCCGACAATTGTGCTCAGGGATTATAAAACATTGCATAAAAAAAACAGAGAGAGGGCTACTAATGCTGCGGCTGCGGCCATACATTATAATAGGCATAGAAATGACATTGTTTAGTATTATGTATCAACGAAATTCGAATTTTCTGCTAAGAAATCATAAGGAGTTGGCTGCTGTCGAAATGCTCCCCCCGTTGGAACAACAGAATCATCTAATCAATCTAATGATGTCTGATGCCGTCTTTAACTGAGCCACTCGAGCTACGTCATTCTTTCGTGGAGTAAGACTGTCTACTATGTGAAAAGGTCAACACGGTGTGTTAGTAATAAATCGACTTCAACCGAAAGCCCTAAAAAGTGTTACGTCACTGAAGAAACGGGTTATTTCAGTGCCATTTCCACACACACGGTAGCCTCCACTCGTGCATGTCAAAAAGATCTTGGGTTCGCCGATCCTGCCAAGATCCCCTGGGCCACCACAGATTGGTGGGTCAGTCCTGGCCGAGATGGGAGATGGACCGTACACGCCGAAGCGGGCAAGAACCCCGAGCAGCCACTCCGGCTCGAGCCGCATTACACCTCCTAAGAGGACAAAGGCGGATGGGCAAATCCGCTGCGCCGACAAGCTATTGGAAATCGGACGGGTCCTGGATCAGCTGATAAACCTGACCAACGTGAAGCAGGTGAGGCACATAAACGTGCAGATGAAGGCGATGTTCGCCAGGATGAAGGCCCTCCAAGAAGACGACAGCCGGGAGCTGGACATGGAGGACGAACAGCGCCACGCCCTCTCAGGGTGCCCCAAGTGTGGGGACAAACGAGTGAAAACCGATCAAAAGTCGCAGCAGACCACCCCCAGGCGTAAAAGGGACAGTTTCGCGCAAACGGACCAAACGACAAAGGGAAAGAAGCCTGTGGATAAGAGAGCGAGCCCCCCTAGACTGCAGACGAAAGCAGCGGAGCAAATCCCGGCTCAGCCAGCGGGAGTCCCAAGCCGTAGGAAGCCGGACACGTGGACGAAGGCGGAAACTAGGAAGAAGGCACGCCTATCGCGGAGACCCGACGCTGTTATAGGCGAAGCGAAAGCCTCCGACCTTCCTTCAGGGACACCCAAACGGCAGTAGTGGGCCTGCCGTGCAGCGAGGCACAGGCGGTCCTTGCCAAGGGAAAGCTGAAGGTGGGATGGACAGTCTGTAGAGTCAAGGAGAGCGACTCCAGACCCAGGTGCTTCAAGTGCCGAGCTCAAGGCCATATTGCAGCGCGTTGCAAGAGCCCTGCAAATCGCAGCGACTGCTGTCTCAAGTGCGGGCAAACTGGGCACAAGATCGCTAGTTGCACTCAAAAGGCCAAGTGCTTCCGCTAGGCATATTGCGGGCAGCAGGAGATGTCCTATGAGCACCAAGCCACCGAGGAAATGAAGATCGTCCAGATTAACCTAAACCACTGCGAAGCGGCGCACCACCTGTTGAGCCAAACCATGCGCTGAGTCCAAGCCGACGTAGCGCTAATAAGCGAGCCGTATATAAAAACCCCCGGGTCAGATTACATATTGGACGGTACAAGAAGCGCCGCGATCCTGATCAACGGGACAAGCCGACCAAGAAACCTGCGCATTGGCTCGTTCTTTGTAAGGGGGCTACCTGTGCCTGTACAGCTGTTATCTACCACCACGCCTTTCTCTTCCGGAATTTTCGGCAGTTATTGATGAGCTGGCTAACGACGCAAGAGGCGAGCGAAACGTGGTCATCGCTGGGGACTTCAACGCCTGGGCAGAGGAGTGGGGCTCAGTCCACACGAACGCAAGAGGGCGAACCCTTCAGGAAGCCTTCGCGTCTATGGATGTAGCTCTCCTGACGGAGCACATCTTCAGCCGAGCTGGAGCATGGTCGGGACCTACTGCAGTGGCTCGCTTTTCCAGCGCACACAATGGTCCATCAGCGATGCATATACGGCAAGTGACCACAAGGCGATTATCTGCGACACCACCAGCAGAGGATCTTTCAGAGCCACAACAGCGAAGAGGGACTTCAATCCAAAGACGCTCCAGCGGCACGCGTTCCTGAGGGAATTTGGGAGCCCCGACATCGGTGAGAACGCAGCGGCAAGCGCAATCAGCCTGACTAGAGCAGTCGAGAGGGCATGCATAGCAAGCATGAGGGTGTCAAGGAGCCACCACCGCCACCGGGAACCAGTCTATTGGTGGACCGACGAGATTGCGGAGGCTCGCAGAACCTGCCTTCGGGCAAGACGGCGGCAGCAAAGGGAGCACGGCCACCCCAACAACGAGAGTCTGAGGCAAGAATACGCTGACAATCGAAGGGCCTTAAAGAGACTCATCAAGCAGTCGAAGAGGAGATGCTTCTTGGAGCTATGCGACTCAGCCGAGCAGGACCCTTGGGGTTCAGCTTATAAAATAGTGGTAAGAAGTTAAGCCAGGCGAAACCACTAAAAACGGGCGACGCGGCCACGATGACAGCGATCGTGGAACACCTGTTACCAACAGTGCCCTTGGATCCGCAATCTCCTCACGCGGCTCCAGGCGACTTATCGCAGATAGCGCTCCGACCGGAGGAAAGACGCGAGGTCGCAAAGGATATGCCTTCGGGGAAGGCGCCAGGGCCGGACGGTATCCCATATATCGCCGTCAAGCTTGGAATGTACGAGCACCCGGAAGCATTCGCTGCCGTCTTCAACCAGTGTCTCACGGAAGGCTTCTTTCCAGAGCGCTGGAAGAGACAGAAGCTGGTACTGCTCCCCAAGCCTAACAAGCCTCCTGAGGACCCATCCTCATACAGACCGATATGCCTGATCGACCACATGGGTAAGGCTTTCGAACGCTGTATCAGCCTCAGACTGCACGAGGCCATCTCCGCTGCAGGGGACCTCTCAGAAATGCAGTTCGGCTTTAGGAAGGCGAGATCGACAGTGGACGCTATAGCAACGGTCAAGGAGATCGCCTTGAAGGCAATTGAAGGCACAAGATGGCACGGAGGCAGCAAGGAGTACTGCTTGGTAGTAACATTGGATATTAGAAATGCATTCAACACAGCGAGATGGGGCGTCACCATTAGAGCTTTACAGCACCTAGGGGTACCGGACGCTGCTAGTCAAGGCCTACTTCAGCGACAGAGTGCTACTGTACGACACAGACGGAGGCACACTTGAGCACAGGATGACCTGCGGGGTCCCCCAAGGTTCGGTACTCGGGCCGCTGTTGTGAAACGCAATGTACGATGGTGTGCTACGGCTGTCCCTACCAGGGAGAACCAAAGTGATTGGATTCGCTGACGATATTGCCGTGGTAATCGTAGCAAAAACCGTTAAAGAAGCCGAGAGCCTCGCGAATGCAGCAATCGGCATCATAGTGGAGTGGCTCTTAGCGGTCGGCCTGGACGTAGCTCACCACAAAACGGAGGCAGTGCTTATATCTAGCCGCAAGCAGGTAGAGACAGCCACCATCCGAGTCGGAGACACCACGGTCACGTCGGCGCGAGCGATTCGATACCTAGGGATCTAAGGAGCATCTGGCGGAAGCGAACAGGAAGGCGTCGAGCGTCGCTAGGGCTCTAGCGCGAACTGCAGGGGCCCAAGACAGGGACGCAGACTACTCCTACAGTCCGTCTGCAGGGCAACGGCGCTGTATGCAGCCCCAATATGGGCGGAAGCTTCGGAGAAGAGGTCCTACGTAAGGGGCCTGGAATCGACGCAAAGGCTGTGCGCCCTAAGGGTGTGCTCCGGCTTTCGGACAATCTCCGACGACGCAGCTTAAGTCATAGCGGGAACTCTGCCCATAGACTTGCTGGCCTTGGAGGCGAAGGAGATACACCACGAGGTGAAGAAGATTGTGGGACAGTGCAGCTCGGCCCAGAGGCAAGCCATAAAAGCCAACGCCAGAACCAACAGCTTGGAAAGGTGGCAAAGACGGTGGCAGCAGTCGACGAAGGGAGGATGGACCTTAAGGATCATCCCGGATGTGGTCGCATGGACGCGAAGACGGCATGGCGAGGTAAATTTTTGGCTCACCTAAATGCTAAGCGGGCATTGATGCTTCAGAAGCTACCTGGTTTGGCCACGACGACGACAGCCACTGCCCAGAATGCGGCGTCGACGAGACGGCTGAGCACATCA
Source organism: Drosophila yakuba (assembly GCF_016746365.2). Taxonomy (NCBI): domain Eukaryota; kingdom Metazoa; phylum Arthropoda; class Insecta; order Diptera; family Drosophilidae; genus Drosophila; species Drosophila yakuba. The sequence goes on along the minus strand of NW_025048821.1, from coordinate 153,971 downwards.
TTTTTAATTGCCAGCGATTTGACCGCGACAGGGAAGGCTTCATGGAGGACGTAACGGACCCTTCTACCCTAGGGGAGCGCATGATCTCGGACCAGACGTTCTGGGGTCAGATCAGCAACTTCGCGGCAGTGGCGATGAAGAGACGCTCGGAGACAACAGGATCCTAGCAAGGGAAAAAGGAGCGCATCCTGGCCCTGCGAAGCATAGCCTCGCGGTAGTACCGCAGGGACTCCAGGATTTCTCGTACTACACAACACCTTACAATCCCCAAACCTTACAATCCCCAATCCCGATCAGCAGCATTGTAGAATGCGCAGAGAGTGTTGTTAGTTTGTGAGGACACAAACGTTCTTCTACTGGTATTACTACTTGTTTCCACCTGATGTTGAGGTATAACTACCCATGGCTTACTGAAGGTGCTCTAGTTTCTAGTTTCCGCATACTTCGTGTATCCTCCGGCGATCGAAGGCAACTTCAGCTCTGGAACACGTTAACGTTTAGCCGTGATGTAAACTGTAGAGTCACTGTGACGCCAGATAGGGTTTTTAGCTTGTTCATCTCTAAGCTGTTGAGAATGAGCACACAAACGAAACTCAAAATGTAACGCCGTTTCATCAAATTCATATCGGCGTTGGCTGCGATTTAATCAAAATCGAGAGCTTCTAGTGAATCTTGATGCCGTCCATATGCAGTTTTAATTTGGTCCATTAGATGCAAGCGCACCTCTAAAACAATCAAATTCAGCCAATTTTATCCACAGTAACATTACTGGCAATAAGCTGGTCAAAATAAACCTCAGTTTTACGTTTAAGAACCACTATCTTATCACAAACCTGTAAAAAGTTAGACACGTCAGCAATAGACATTTTTTATTAATGTTAAAACAAGAGAGAACGCTATAGTCGAGTTTCCCGACTATCTGATACCCGTTACTCAGCTAGTGGACGTGCAAAGGAGAGTCCTTAACACCAAAAGTTTTAGGCGGTTAGTGGGCGTTGGAGTGAGCGTGGCAAAAAGTTTTTCGGCAAATTGATAGAAATTTACAAAACTAATACAAAAAAGAAAAAATATCAAAACATTTTGGAAAAGTGTGGGCGTGGCAGATTTGTGCGGTTTGTGGGCGTTATAGTGGGCGTGGCAAAAAGTTTTTTGGCAAATCGATAGAACTTTACAAGACTAATACAAAAATGAAACAAGAGAGAACGCTATAGTCGAGTTCCCCGACTATCTCATACACAAAATGAATTTCTAATTATTTGAACGGAAACTTCTTCTACAGACTGTATATGTATGCGATAAATGCGCCAACTAAAAGCTTGTTTGTATGATTGTTATGCAGTTATGCGCGTGCAATATAACAGAATCACCTGCCTAACAATTATCGGTCTGCAAACCTTTATTTGGTAGGTGATAAACACTGACTTTATTTATTATTTTACTATTTTATTTTTTCTTATTTTGTTTAAATGCACTGCAAAACAATATCACGGCGGGGTCACCAATGTTTGCGCTGTTTCCTTATTGGCAGCTTAATATTCCAACTAAAATCGCCTTAATTTGGGAAATTTTATTTCTTGTGAATTTGCGTGTAAAATAGCGGAGACAACATGAAAAATATTTGGCTGCGAAAAAGTTCTCCGAAAATTGTGCTCAGGGATTATAAAACATTGCATAAGAAAAACAGAGAGAGGGCTACTAATGCTGCGGCTGCGGCCATACATTATAATAGGCATAGAAATGACATTGTTTAGTATTATGTATCAACGAAATTCGAATTTTCTGCTAAGAAATCATAAGGAGTTGGCTGCTGTCGAAATGCTCCCCCCGTTGGAACAACAGAATCATCTAATCAATCTAATGATGTCTGATGCCGTCTTTAACTGAGCCACTCGAGCTACGTCATTCTTTCGTGGAGTAAGACTGTCTACTATGTGAAAAGGTCAACACGGTGTGTTAGTAATAAATCGACTTCAACCGAAAGCCCTAAAAAGTGTTACGTCACTGAAGAAACGGGTTATTTCAGTGCCATTTCCACACACACGGTAGCCTCCACTCGTGCATGTCAAAAAGATCTTGGGTTCGCCGATCCTGCCAAGATCACCTGGGCCACCACAGATTGGTGGGTCAGTCCTGGCCGAGATGGGAGATGGACCGTACACGCCGAAGCGGGCAAGAACCCCGAGCAGCCACTCCGGCTCGAGCCGCATTACACCTCCTAAGAGGACAAAGGCGGATGGGCAAATCCGCTGCGCCGACAAGCTATTGGAAATCGGACGGGTCCTGGATCAGCTGATAAACCTGACCAACGTGAAGCAGGTGAGGCACATAAACGTGCAGATGAAGGCGATGTTCGCCAGGATGAAGGCCCTCCAAGAAGACGACAGCCGGGAGCTGGACATGGAGGACGAACAGCGCCACGCCCTCTCAGGGTGCCCCAAGTGTGGGGACAAACGAGTGAAAACCGATCAAAAGTCGCAGCAGACCACCCCCAGGCGTAAAAGGGACAGTTTCGCGCAAACGGACCAAACGACAAAGGGAAAGAAGCCTGTGGATAAGAGAGCGAGCCCCCCTAGACTGCAGACGAAAGCAGCGGAGCAAATCCCGGCTCAGCCAGCGGGAGTCCCAAGCCGTAGGAAGCCGGACACGTGGACGAAGGCGGAAACTAGGAAGAAGGCACGCCTAACGCGGAGACCCGACGCTGTTATAGGCGAAGCGAAAGCCTCCGACCTTCCTTCAGGGACACCCAAACGGCAGTAGTGGGCCTGCCGTGCAGCGAGGCACAGGCGGTCCTTGCCAAGGGAAAGCTGAAGGTGGGATGGACAGTCTGTAGAGTCAAGGAGAGCGACTCCAGACCCAGGTGCTTCAAGTGCCGAGCTCAAGGCCATATTGCAGCGCGTTGCAAGAGCCCTGCAAATCGCAGCGACTGCTGTCTCAAGTGCGGGCAAACTGGGCACAAGATCGCTAGTTGCACTCAAAAGGCCAAGTGCTTCCGCTAGGCATATTGCGGGCAGCAGGAGATGTCCTATGAGCACCAAGCCACCGAGGAAATGAAGATCGTCCAGATTAACCTAAACCACTGCGAAGCGGCGCACCACCTGTTGAGCCAAACCATGCGCTGAGTCCAAGCCGACGTAGCGCTAATAAGCGAGCCGTATATAAAAACCCCCGGGTCAGATTACATATTGGACGGTACAAGAAGCGCCGCGATCCTGATCAACGGGACAAGCCGACCAAGAAACCTGCGCATTGGCTCGTTCTTTGTAAGGGGGCTACCTGTGCCTGTACAGCTGTTATCTACCACCACGCCTTTCTCTTCCGGAATTTTCGGCAGTTATTGATGAGCTGGCTAACGACGCAAGAGGCGAGCGAAACGTGGTCATCGCTGGGGACTTCAACGCCTGGGCAGAGGAGTGGGGCTCAGTCCACACGAACGCAAGAGGGCGAACCCTTCAGGAAGCCTTCGCGTCTATGGATGTAGCTCTCCTGACGGAGCACATCTTCAGCCGAGCTGGAGCATGGTCGGGACCTACTGCAGTGGCTCGCTTTTCCAGCGCACACAATGGTCCATCAGCGATGCATATACGGCAAGTGACCACAAGGCGATTATCTGCGACACCACCAGCAGAGGATCTTTCAGAGCCACAACAGCGAAGAGGGACTTCAATCCAAAGACGCTCCAGCGGCACGCGTTCCTGAGGGAATTTGGGAGCCCCGACATCGGTGAGAACGCAGCGGCAAGCGCAATCAGCCTGACTAGAGCAGTCGAGAGGGCATGCATAGCAAGCATGAGGGTGTCAAGGAGCCACCACCGCCACCGGGAACCAGTCTATTGGTGGACCGACGAGATTGCGGAGGCTCGCAGAACCTGCCTTCGGGCAAGACGGCGGCAGCAAAGGGAGCACGGCCACCCCAACAACGAGAGTCTGAGGCAAGAATACGCTGACAATCGAAGGGCCTTAAAGAGACTCATCAAGCAGTCGAAGAGGAGATGCTTCTTGGAGCTATGCGACTCAGCCGAGCAGGACCCTTGGGGTTCAGCTTATAAAATAGTGGTAAGAAGTTAAGCCAGGCGAAACCACTAAAAACGGGCGACGCGGCCACGATGACAGCGATCGTGGAACACCTGTTACCAACAGTGCCCTTGGATCCGCAATCTCCTCACGCGGCTCCAGGCGACTTATCGCAGATAGCGCTCCGACCGGAGGAAAGACGCGAGGTCGCAAAGGATATGCCTTCGGGGAAGGCGCCAGGGCCGGACGGTATCCCATATATCGCCGTCAAGCTTGGAATGTACGAGCACCCGGAAGCATTCGCTGCCGTCTTCAACCAGTGTCTCACTGAAGGCTTCTTTCCAGAGCGCTGGAAGAGACAGAAGCTGGTACTGCTCCCCAAGCCTAACAAGCCTCCTGAGGACCCATCCTCATACAGACCGATATGCCTGATCGACCACATGGGTAAGGCTTTCGAACGCTGTATCAGCCTCAGACTGCACGAGGCCATCTCCGCTGCAGGGGACCTCTCAGAAATGCAGTTCGGCTTTAGGAAGGCGAGATCGACAGTGGACGCTATAGCAACGGTCAAGGAGATCGCCTTGAAGGCAATTGAAGGCACAAGATGGCACGGAGGCAGCAAGGAGTACTGCTTGGTAGTAACATTGGATATTAGAAATGCATTCAACACAGCGAGATGGGGCGTCACCATTAGAGCTTTACAGCACCTAGGGGTACCGGACGCTGCTAGTCAAGGCCTACTTCAGCGACAGAGTGCTACTGTACGACACAGACGGAGGCACACTTGAGCACAGGATGACCTGCGGGGTCCCCCAAGGTTCGGTACTCGGGCCGCTGTTGTGAAACGCAATGTACGATGGTGTGCTACGGCTGTCCCTACCAGGGAGAACCAAAGTGATTGGATTCGCTGACGATATTGCCGTGGTAATCGTAGCAAAAACCGTTAAAGAAGCCGAGAGCCTCGCGAATGCAGCAATCGGCATCATAGTGGAGTGGCTCTTAGCGGTCGGCCTGGACGTAGCTCACCACAAAACGGAGGCAGTGCTTATATCTAGCCGCAAGCAGGTAGAGACAGCCACCATCCGAGTCGGAGACACCACGGTCACGTCGGCGCGAGCGATTCGATACCTAGGGATCTAAGGAGCATCTGGCGGAAGCGAACAGGAAGGCGTCGAGCGTCGCTAGGGCTCTAGCGCGAACTGCAGGGGCCCAAGACAGGGACGCAGACTACTCCTACAGTCCGTCTGCAGGGCAACGGCGCTGTATGCAGCCCCAATATGGGCGGAAGCTTCGGAGAAGAGGTCCTACGTAAGGGGCCTGGAATCGACGCAAAGGCTGTGCGCCCTAAGGGTGTGCTCCGGCTTTCGGACAATCTCCGACGACGCAGCTTAAGTCATAGCGGGAACTCTGCCCATAGACTTGCTGGCCTTGGAGGCGAAGGAGATACACCACGAGGTGAAGAAGATTGTGGGACAGTGCAGCTCGGCCCAGAGGCAAGCCATAAAAGCCAACGCCAGAACCAACAGCTTGGAAAGGTGGCAAAGACGGTGGCAGCAGTCGACGAAGGGAGGATGGACCTTAAGGATCATCCCGGATGTGGTCGCATGGACGCGAAGACGGCATGGCGAGGTAAATTTTTGGCTCACCTAAATGCTAAGCGGGCATTGATGCTTCAGAAGCTACCTGGTTTGGCCACGACGACGACAGCCACTGCCCAGAATGCGGCGTCGACGAGACGGCTGAGCACATCATTTTTAATTGCCAGCGATTTGACCGCGACAGGGAAGGCTTCATGGAGGACGTAACGGACCCTTCTACCCTAGGGGAGCGCATGATCTCGGACCAGACGTTCTGGGGTCAGATCAGCAACTTCGCGGCAGTGGCGATGAAGAGACGCTCGGAGACAACAGGATCCTAGCAAGGGAAAAAGGAGCGCATCCTGGCCCTGCGAAGCATAGCCTCGCGGTAGTACCGCAGGGACTCCAGGATTTCTTGTACTACACAACACCTTACAATCCCCAAACCTTACAATCCCCAATCCCGATCAGCAGCATTGTAGAATGCGCAGAGAGTGTTGTTAGTTTGTGAGGACACAAACGTTCTTCTACTGGTATTACTACTTGTTTCCACCTGATGTTGAGGTATAACTACCCATGGCTTACTGAAGGTGCTCTAGTTTCTAGTTTCCGCATACTTCGTGTATCCTCCGGCGATCGAAGGCAACTTCAGCTCTGGAACACGTTAACGTTTAGCCGTGATGTAAACTGTAGAGTCACTGTGACGCCAGATAGGGTTTTTAGCTTGTTCATCTCTAAGCTGTTGAGAATGAGCACACAAACGAAACTCAAAATGTAACGCCGTTTCATCAAATTCATATCGGCGTTGGCTGCGATTTAATCAAAATCGAGAGCTTCTAGTGAATCTTGATGCCGTCCATATGCAGTTTTAATTTGGTCCATTAGATGCAAGCGCACCTCTAAAACAATCAAATTCAGCCAATTTTATCCACAGTAACATTACTGGCAATAAGCTGGTCAAAATAAACCTCAGTTTTACGTTTAAGAACCACTATCTTATCACAAACCTGTAAAAAGTTAGACACGTCAGCAATAGACATTTTTTATTAATGTTAAAACAAGAGAGAACGCTATAGTCGAGTTTCCCGACTATCTGATACCCGTTACTCAGCTAGTGGACGTGCAAAGGAGAGTCCTTAACACCAAAAGTTTTAGGCGGTTAGTGGGCGTTGGAGTGAGCGTGGCAAAAAGTTTTTCGGCAAATTGATAGAAATTTACAAAACTAATACAAAAAAGAAAAAATATCAAAACATTTTGGAAAAGTGTGGGCGTGGCAGATTTGTGCGGTTTGTGGGCGTTATAGTGGGCGTGGCAAAAAGTTTTTTGGCAAATCGATAGAACTTTACAAGACTAATACAAAAATGAAACAAGAGAGAACGCTATAGTCGAGTTCCCCGACTATCTCATACACAAAATGAATTTCTAATTATTTGAACGGAAACTTCTTCTACAGACTGTATATGTATGCGATAAATGCGCCAACTAAAAGCTTGTTTGTATGATTGTTATGCAGTTATGCGCGTGCAATATAACAGAATCACCTGCCTAACAATTATCGGTCTGCAAACCTTTATTTGGTAGGGGATAAACACTGACTTTATTTATTATTTTACTATTTTATTTTTTCTTATTTTGTTTAAATGCACTGCAAAACAATATCACGGCGGGGTCACCAATGTTTGCGCTGTTTCCTTATTGGCAGCTTAATATTCCAACTAAAATCGCCTTAATTTGGGAAATTTTATTTCTTGTGAATTTGCGTGTAAAATAGCGGAGACAACATGAAAAATATTTGGCTGCGAAAAAGTTCTCCGAAAATTGTGCTCAGGGATTATAAAACATTGCATAAGAAAAACAGAGAGAGAGAGCTGCTAATACTGCGGCTGCGGCCATACATTATAATAGGCGTAAAAATAACATTGCTTAGTATTATGTTTCAACGAAATTCGATTTTGCTGCTAAGAAATCATAAGGAGTTGGCTGCTGTCGACATGCTCCCTCCGTTGGAAGACTGACTTTCAACAGAATCATCTAATGAATCTAATGATGCCTGATGCCGTCTTTAACTCAGCCACTCGAGCTGCGTCATCATTTCCTGGAGTAAGACTGTCTACTATGCGAAAAGGTCAACTTGTTGAGCGCCATTAAAGCAGGGATAGATATTCCACACGCCATCGGACCCAAAACATCTTCTGAACGTGTGTTACTTTCCGCCATCCGTCTAAACGATTGTAGTTCATAGCAGTTCGTGTCAGGCTCAACAAGCGATTCAGCAGGTCCGCAAATCGAGACTACAGGGCGAAAATTTACGATTGCTGAACATTAGCGATGTGACAACCGAGGGTACTGTGAATGCACGAATGCTTAGAAAGATTGCACGAGGAGTGCCTGCCTTTGCCAGTTACGCAAAAAGGAGAATAACGGTATCAGCTGGACTTTAAACGAGACCAAGCTAGACCTTGGACCAGGACGGTAAAACCGTGGACTTTGGATCCGGAAACTGGAGACAAGAAGGATAAACCGTTAAACGAGGCTTATATAAGCAGGCCGAACGTTTGAAGCTGGAAAGTCAAGGAGAAGGAGTATACAAGTCAAAAACGTGAAGAAACGAAGTCAGCAGGGCAGCTACAGCCGTAATAGTCATCAAGGAACAAGATTGATGTGCCAAGACGTTCGGAAAAGGAAAGTCTCCGAATTGAGACACAGGTAGCTGAGGTGCAATACGACGAAGCACGGTTTGTCCGGAAGCATTCAATAGGCGGGGCCAAACCGTAAAGGTGTGTCCGTGCGATCCGAGCTGGCGTTGTACCGGCGCCACCAGTCAGAGCCGACATGGGGTTGGCGTATTGCTGTTACACCAGGCGTTTGTCTTGGGGATAGCAGCCTTTAGCTGTAGTGAGTCCGCATACGACGACAATCCTCAGCCCAAGTGACGAACACCCAACGACACCCTCCGCACCACTCAGGACGACAAGAGCGGCTAGACAGCAGAAAGAAGCCGCTGAGCAGACCATCCAGGTCCGCCCGCACCAGCTAGAGAGTAAAGGTAGGGTGGAACGTTCGTCTTTCACTGGGCGTCTTGCTACAAGGGATGTGTCGTAAACCGGGCGATTGCGCGGAGCGTGGGTAGGAACTGAACAGGCGTCTGGCGGGGACGGCCGGGATAGAGCAAGGGACAGGAGGTTGCGGCTAGCGAGGCGTACGCCACTTTTTCATCCTAGTCTGAGAACGGTGACGCTTCCCTAAGTCCAGTTCAACGACGGGAGAGGGGAGACTTCCAGAGAACTGCAGTGTTGTACATCTGGCGCCCAAAAACGTGATTAACCCGGCAAAAAGAAATCAGTATGGGTAGAAGTTGGATCTACTGCCCAAAAAAGGGGGATTTCGCATATGTCACGCAGAGGTTGCGCATATCGCTGTCCGGAAGAACAGAAGACATGCGAAAGGGCCTGGCGGAGTACTACGCAGAGACGGAAAACGACCCAAAGCTCACAGCAATCTGGACAAAATAGGAGGCAGCATATCAAGACAGACCAGGTCCAAGCTTAAAACTGACGAACCCCGAGGGTGAAGCCCTCATAGCAAGTCTGAGCATGGAGGAGATGCAGCGGGAAGGCCAACGGAGAGAGACGAGCAGGTAGAGAAGGTCGAGTCCAAGAAGACCCAGGCCCAGCCAGCCGAATTATGCAAAAATAGAAAAGCAAGTCGAGGAATGGTCTTTTCAAAGTGGTCGATATGCAGACCCTTATAGACCTCCGCATATCAATTGTGTGGGCGATTCGGAAGCTAAAGCCGTACTTGAAGGGCTACCACTTTAAGGTAGTGACGGATCATATGGCACTGAAGTGGTTAACCCACATAGAAAGGCCTTCGGAAAGAATTGCCAGATGGGCGTTAGAGCTACAGCAATATGATTTCAAGGTCCCATACAGGAAAGGCCAAATGAACGCATTTCAAGCATTTTCAAGGCAGTCACTGCCAGAATCGCGTTCAACAGAATCAGATATGCTGCAAAGAACGCAGGATACAGAAGACAAATCAGAGTGCAGCTGGATCACATAAATGCGAAAGAAAATAAAGGAGCATCCTCAAAAGTTCCCAAACTATGGGAAGGTAGCACCCTTTAAAGACAGATTCTGCATAGAGGAAGGACTGATGTGGTGACCTGGAAGCTATGCGTTCCGCGGCAAATGAGGGGAACCGTCCTGCGAGAAAACCACGACTTCCCAGCAGCCGGCCATTTGGGCCCCCCTGTCGACAGTGTGTGCCGATTTCGTCGCAGAAAGCGTTTAGGGAGCGCATAGTCGCATGATTTGAAGCACCGAAAGTGGTGATTACGGAAAATGGCCGATGGAGAGAGCGGAAAGGACAGAAGCAGAGGAAGTGGGATGAAATATGGCCCGAAATCATGCTGGGTGCAAATTCCAGTATATCGGAATCTACGGGTTTCTTACCAGCATTTTTGACAAAGGGCCGCGAGCCGAGGCTACCGTACGCACTATACGACAGAGAAACGCTAGGTACAGGAAGGCAACCAGAGTCGCCGGAAACGCCAAGATGAAATAGTGCGATAGCCGTATCGCCAGTGATCTGCAAGATTCGCCACAGAAAGAACGGAAAGGAGCGCATGGTACACATCAGCGACGGAAAGCAAAGGGATCTGTGGGAGGATGATGTCGAGAACGAGGATGCGGATCCGTCGGGAGAAAACAGGGAAAGCATGCAGTAGAGCCAAGAGTTTCTGGAATTAATCCTACCCCCAAGGTACTGCCCACGCCTGGAGGATTCGATACGTGTGCGGTATCAGCAGACCGGGGAAGCTTTCAAGGTATACGTCGTAGAATTGCGACTGATGATGCAACGGGTAGGATACGCGATGGAGCAAGAGCTGGAGAGGATCTACGAAAACCTCCTGCCGGTGTACCAGCTATTCATACGGTGGCATGAGCAGCCCACACATTGCTCCAATAGTGCTCGTCAAAAAGAAGACAGGCGAGATGCGGATGTGCGTCGACTACCGCCAGTTGAACACTCACACCATTCCGAAGGCATACCCGCTTCCACGGATTCACCATATCCTGGATCGGCTGCGGAACGCCAGGTTCATTTCGACGTTGGACCTCAAAAACGGCTACTGACAGATCCCCATGCCAGGCCGCGGACTCTTCCACTGGAAAGTCATGCCCTTCGGACTTCATTCGGCTCCGGCAACGTTTCAGCAGGCCTCCGACGGAGTAATCGGGCCAGAAATGGAACCCCACGCTTTCGCCTACTTGGATGACATCATTGTCTTTGAAGTACTACGACGTCAACGCGAGGCTAACTTACGTCTTAGCCGAGCCAAGTTTTTCCAGAGGAGCCTGGTATACTTGGGGCATTTGATTAGCGAGGAGGGCATCCAGACGGATCCCGAAAGGATCGCCGCTATCCAGGGTCTTCAACCACCGACCAACGTCGGAGAACTTCGGCGCCACCTGGGCATCGCGCCATGGTACCGGCAATTCGTCCCAGACTTCGCCTCCATCGTACAACCCATGTCTCGGTTGCTGAGAAAGGGAACCAAGTGGCTCTGGGAAGAACCCCAGCAAAAGTCATTCGTTGAACTCAAGACGCGCCTAACCGAAGCGTCGGTGCTAACCTGCCCCAACTTCGGTCACCGTTTCCAGCTACAAACGGACGCAAGTGACTATGGACTCGGGACCATGCTCACTCAAACTATCGACGGAGTGAAGAGAGTCATAGCATACGCCAGTCGCCGACTGGAGAAGGCCGAGGAGAACTATTCCGACACGGAAAAAAAGTGCCTCGCCATAGTATGCGCCACCCGCAAGCTGCGCTATTACCTGGAAGGGCATAAATTCGACGTAATCACCGACCACCTTGCCATCAAGTGGTTGGATACGATATTCTGGTGAGACTGCGGCCGACGAGAAGTTCAGACGATGGATTTCTGTCGCCGGTCAGGAAACGCCCAAAGTCTCCTCTCAATCCGGGAGAGGGCGGAGACCAAACGAGCGTCCAACCCACACTAGTTCCCCCTCTGCTCCTGGATGGGGGGAGGATAGTAGCCAGTGTCAGCATCTAGGGCCAGACAATGTCGGCCACCCTGGACACTGGGGCCTCTAGGAGTTTTATTAGCGAGGCCATCGCCCGTCGACAACCTCAAGGAAGTGCGCACGTAGAACGGGTCTACCCAAGAGGTCACCAGGGCTCTGTGGGCGCAGGTGGACCTGGACCATCAGTCCACCCGGGTGCATCTACTAGTTATCCCCACGATCCTAAACCAGGTGATTCTGGGCATCGATTTCCTTTGTGGAATGAGGGCCCATTCTGTGGCAACATCTGCCTCCAACTGGCTCCGCCACCCGCCAAGAAGAGGGGCCAAACCGGAGCTCACAAAACGGAGACAACTCAAGTCCGGAAAGGAAGCCGTGGCACCAAGCCCACGGAGCCAACGGGGATGACACCAGCAGCCCCGACACCCGCAGCGACACCACGATCAAATCACGTTATAAATCTAGGCAAGAATAAATATCCAAGAAATGAGAACTGCGAAAAGTGGTTACTGGTAACCGGGTGATCACGTTTTAAAACTAAATTTGGTGGGACAAACACAAAATCTTCTGGGCAAGCCGCACGTATTCCGTAATGCGTAATGAGCTGACCAACAAAATCAGCGGCCTTACGTTATAATAGGCATAGGAAATAGTATTATGTATCTACAGAATTCGATTTTGCTTTAATTTGTAATTCGATTTGTATCATAAGGAGTTGACTGCTGTCGACTCAGAATCATATAATGGAATCATAGAATGCGTACGTGCTCACAGTGCAGTGGTGGACGATGTTCGGCCTTTCTTTACAGGTTTTTTTACCCGTTACTCGTAGAGTAAAAGGTTATAATAAATTCGTTGAAAAGTATGTAACAGGCAGAAGGAAGCGTTTCCGATGAAGTATATATATTCTTGATCAGGATTAATAGCCGCGTCGGTGTGGCCATGTCCGTCTGTCCGTCCGTCTGTCCGTCCGTATGAACGTCGAGATCTCTGGAATTATTAAAGCTAGAAAGTTGAGATATAGACGCGACATAGACGCAGCGCAAGCTTGTCGATTCATGTTGCCACGCCCACTCTTACGCTCACAAACCGCCCAAAACTGCACACTTTTGGAAAATGTTGTAACGAACTGATTTTATTTTGTCTGCTCGCTACGGAATACGTGCGGCTAGCTCAGTAGAGTTTGTGCGTTCGTCCCACCAAATTTATAGAATAACGTGATCACCCGGTTACCAGTAATAACACTCGCAGTTTCGTTCTCGGGTCTTTATTTGAGCTCAGTTTACAATGTACTTTAATTGTCCGGCCGCCTCTGCTCTCTCGTCGTAGAGTCGGACCTTCGCCTGGTATTGCCGCTGACGCGCGAAAAGGAAGGTCGAGGGCTTAGGGAAGCGTCACCGTTCTCAGACTAGGGTGAACAATTGGCGGGCTCTCAAAGGCATACGCCTCGCTAGCCACAACCTCTTGTCCCTTGCTCTGTTTCGGCCGGTCCCGCCAGACGCTTGTTCAGTTCCTTCCGACGCACCGCGCTATCGCCCGGATACGCCGCAGTCCCTGTAGCAAGACGCCCAGTGAAAGACGAACGTTCCACCCTACCTTTCTCTCCTGTCGGCGCGGTCGGACCTGGATGTCCTGCTCGGCGGCCTGGTTCCCCTGTCTTGCCGCTTTCGTCGTCCTGGGTGGCGCGGACCTTCGTTATGGGCGCTTGTCGCGTGGGCTAAGAATTGTTGTCGTACGCAGACTCACGGAAGCTCACGGCTGTGATTCCCCAAGGCATACGCCTGTGGAACAGCAACGCGTCAACCCCAGGTCTGGTTCGGACTGGCGGCGCCGGTACCACGCCTGCTTGGATTGCACGGACACACCAGGCTATCGCCTGGTTCAAGCACGCGATCTCCTACACAGTCCACCGGGTCTACACCCAATCCCTGCCGCTTCCTCTGGTGCCCGCTTAGATCTGGCCTCTCCTGTCGTTTGCCTCCTGGCTACTCGTGCTTCGTCGTTTGGACCTCAGCTACCTGCGTCTCAGTTCGGAGACCTTCCCGTCCCGAACGTCTTGACGTAGCGATCTTGCTCCTTGTTGACTATCACGGCCGTAGCTCCTCTGCTGACTTCGTTCTAACGTTGTTGACTCGTACACTTGCTTTCCTTGACTGTCGGTCCCGCTTCCAGCGCTCGGCCTGTTTATATAGGCCACCTCTAACGGTTTATTCCTTTGGTCTCCAGTCTCCGGATCCAAAGTCCAAGATTTTACCGTTGGCCGGTCCAAAGTTCGATTTGTCCCGTTAATTGCCTTTAAGCCTGCTGACTCTCCAAACTCTCTTTTCAGCAAGTCCGGAGTCTCCATCCTCTCTCTCTCCATTTCCCGAGTCTCCAAACTCTCTTCCTCTAGAGTCTCCAAACTCTCTTTCTCTGGGCTTCGCACTGCCGTTACTACGCTTTGCCTTGTTGCGTAACTGGCAACGGCAGGCCCTCCTTATGCGATCAATATTCGCATTTGTGCGGAGTTTTAACTCCTCACAATGTTTTGAAATTTTTTCGTAGTTATATTTGTCTTACAAATTTCTATTGATTTGCCAAAAACCGCCCGAAACTGCCACGCCCACACTTCTGAAAATAGTTTTGATATATTTTCATAGTTTTATTAGTCTTGCAAATTTCTCTCGATCTGCCAAAAAGTTTTTGCCACGAACACTCTAACGTCCACAGACTTCCCAAAACACCATTACATTACATGTTTTTAAGGATGTAAGATTTCAAGGAGTAGAAATCGATGCGCTCTCTTAATAGAAAGAGAAACTCGGTTTTTAAACAAACATAATTTATTTATTTATTTTCCTTTATTATAGTAAAATATATTTCTAAACTTTATTCTTTTGGTAAAATAAAAGTAAAATTCTAGAAGCTTGTAGTTTTTTTTCTTATAATCTGGCAGGCGCTACAATCATTAAGCCTTTAATCATTTGTTATGGTTATTTAGCTTTGTTCACGTAGTCTTCAATAATTTAATAATTTATATATCAATCTAGTGTTGAAAAGAATTTTAGTGTTAAATCTCGCATTTATCTTCTCTCCCTTGAGGTGCTTTTTCACGGCTTTTACAAGTGTGGCAGGTGAATGTTAGAGAAAGAGGGACGACTCTGTCGAATCTTTGAAAATAGAAATCGATGCGCACTCTTTATAAACAGAGAAGCTCTGTTTGTTCAAAAAAATAATATTTTCAATATAATCAATATGTGATATTTTTCTTCTTAACGTTTTATTTATCTTCCTTTATTATATTCTTTATTTACATATATGCTTGAACTATTTTATTTTGGTATAATAAAAGTAAAGTTTGAAAAATGTTTTTCTTATGAGCTGGCAGGCGCTACAATAATTATTAAGCTTTTAACCATTTGTTATGGTTATTTGGCTTTTCTCAGGTACTCTTCAATAATTGAATGTATATTGATATAGTGTTTAATAGAATATAATTTTAATAAGAGAATTTCTCTTAGAAAATGTTAAATCTAAATGGAAGAACTCTCTCTTAGATTACGGTGCTTTCCCGCGCTCTTCTTGAAGAAGTAAAGTTCTTTATCCTAATATCGCCCACGCATTTTTACCTTTATTTCTTATATTAATAAAGTCTTATTCTTATATTTTTATCCATTGGAGTGTGCAGTCCTCTTACTTTTTTATTTAATTTAAATTAGTGGCATAATACGACACAGCGTCCGAATTATTGAAACAATGGCAATTTTTATATCAATTCTTCTTTGCCACTTTTAATATTTATACGTCTGATCCAGTTTGGTTCGCAGAACAAAACTTTGTGAAGACCTAGCACATTTTTCGGAAAATTGGTCAATAAAGAGTTGGCATCGCTATCTTCCTTGGAGACTGTTCAGAAATTTTCAATATAAATTTAATTGGCAGACGTCATATTTTTATTCCAGCTTATTGGTCGAAATATTTCCAAGACATAGCGAAAATCTGGGGCAGCGCTGCACCAAATATCCAAGGCAGAGCAAATTAACCAAAGCAGCATTCAAACAACCAAAGTAGCGAAGAATTAGGTAATCAAAACGGAAGCAGCACTGCGAACAGCGCAGTTGCAAATAACTCAAACGAGGTTTGCCATGACGTCACAAAATTTTCAAAACCTCGTGTGTCAATTTGGGGTGGGATTTTCCTTTGCTATAAACATGCAGGAATTTTCTCCAACCAATATATATTATATAGAAGGCAATGGCACTAAATAGCCACTGAAATTAAATTTGGTTTTAATTTGTTCATAGGAAAATGAGCAATTTTATACCTGGCCACTTTTTATTAATGCACTTGAAATTCACAGAAATTAATTTTATGCGTATGTTTGCCGGTTTTGAACTGATATTATTATATTTAAAATGTATTTTTATACATCAACTTCAGTATATAATATTTTCAGCAAAATATATAAATTTATTTGGTAGGGTGCTGTTCTTAGAGTAAACTGTAATTAGACTAGGCCTAGGCATATATCAAAGCCGATCACGTGACAACGGCAAGTGCAGCCGAAGTCGACAAACATGCGTGGGTGTCGGCACGCACAAACGTTGCGCTAGCTTATCCAAGGTGACCGAATTAAAGATAAGCTAATTGCTTTTGGAACAAGCAAAAGGGGAAAGAGAAAAGAAACAAATGCCCCTATAGGAAATTGGACACTACACCGCAGTTAATGCTGCAAAGATTTTAATACCAGAAGCATTCACTGGAAAAAGTACAATTTCCACCTTAATTTTTTTAGGCATATTCTGCAAGTCTTTTAAATGATATACACCTCTTGATTTACCTGACTCATTAATTAGTGTGTAATACGTAGAACTTAATTTTTTTTTAGCCTTAGCTGGAATGAACACAGGTGGCAGCTTGGCGGTGAATCTTTTCCCTGCATTGCTTTGGGCAAAGTTTTTAGCATACATGTTGGCTCCCACACTGAATTGTATTGGTCGGCAGCGTAGATTATAAGTGCGAGCGTTAACGTCGTCATAAGATATAGGGGCTGTCTCCTTAGCCATTGCTCTAGCAATCTGAATCACGTCCTGCTGTTTAAGAGAAGTATCGTCAATCTTGACCATTTAATATCATGTTTTGGCCAAACGCCAAGAAATAGGAATCCAGTGCTGCGGTGAACACAGACTCTTAATGAACCACTAATTTCGTTAAGATGGCTATCCCAATTCGAATGGTCATTACCAATATATGCTCGAATTGCCGCAAGAACTGATCTATTTAGCCTTTCACTGGCGTTGGCCTGTGGCGAATAGACAGCTGTACACATATGATTAATGCCAAATCGTGTTAAGAACAATTCAAAAAAGCCAGATTTGAATTGGGAACCGTTTTCGGTTAGTTCTACCTCGGGTACCCCAAAAACGTAAAACAAGTAATTCTCTAAATAGTCACAAATCTGGTTCAAAGTAAACTTCTTTAAAGGATGCAAGAAATGAAATTTAGTATGATTGTCAACGATGATAAGAAGTCCTATGTTACCTTTCTTTGATCTAGGGTAGGGTCCCAGCAGATCAATATAAAGTTTCTGAAACGCTCTATCTGAGGTCATTGGTTTACCCATAGGTGGTAGCAAAACAGTATTTGGGCTTTTTGTAGACCTACAAACAGAACAACTTTTTCGGTGTTAAGACTACTATCGGACCGATATCGTCGCAAATAAATATGAATGGTTTAGAGAAATCGGGAGACCCAATCACTGGAACTGTAGTTAGACTGGATTTCAGTTTCTTGAAAGCTTCTTGTGCGGCTTCATTCCACTCTAAGCATTTTTTTTTCTTGAGAAGCTCAGTTAGTGGAAAGATAATTGCAGCTTAGTTTTCAACGAATCTCCTACACCAACCTGAGTGTCCTAAAAATCTTCTCAGTTCTTTTACTGATTTGGGAATCGGAAAATCTAAGATAGCGTGTATTTTCCCGATATCAGTTTTCGATTTGGCATCGCCAATTATGAAACTGAGATATTTAATCTCCCGCATGCAAAACTAAGACTTTTGTATATAAATAGTCAAGTTGGCTTTCTGGACTTGCGCTGGACTCGCGTCGGGGTTAGACGTATTTTCATATTAAATAAAACAAAATAAATTACAAACATCAGCGAAAAGACGCTATTAGCAATGTTAAATTGCAAATCTATAATATTTGTTGTGTGTGGAAACATTAAATTAAAACAAAAGCTAATTTAAATAGACAACAAACAAATCGACAGTTCCAAAATGAGCCAACGCGATTTGCGCGCTCATCGGCAAAAAGAGCAAGACGAGCGAGTTATGTCGTGGGCGAGGATCTGTTTGGTTTTGTATTTAAGCCAAGGAGGATTTTGTAGTAATTAAAGCGACTCGTTTGAAGTTCGGTGACAGAATGATTTTATTTTCAGAATAAATTTTCCTCTAAGCCTAGCGTACAATTCTTTTGGTCTGCGAAACCCCTTGCGTCAGCACTTTTTATCCGGATGCCCCTTCCAGTGCTTCGGTTGGATTCTTGGGAATCCTGACTCTGCTGATCCAGTGTGGGTTGATGACTTTGCTGCGGAGTGTGTCCGGGTTGAGTGTCTCATATGTAGGTCGCTGCCCGTGGGGGTTTCGGGGGAGGTGAAGGCATGCTTGTGCCGTCACCGATAACTCCTCCCCCCTCAAGACGGAACGAGGGCCATAACGAAGGTATAGCTGGAGTTCCGGTGGTTGGCAGGGAAGTAGTTGCATAGATAATCTTGTCTTTCCTCCAGATCCATGCGGCGATTGCTAGTACGATAGAGCTTGCGATCAATATATATATCGTTGTCAAGTGGTCCGCCGCTTTGCTCTGCATGGTGTTGATAGCCCACTTGGTTTTGAGTGTACTGAGGTGCAGTTGTTGAAGGTTGATGGGTTCTATGGCTGGCATGGTTTTAACGTCGTTGGTCTTTGTTATATCCATCTGCCATCTATCGGTCATAGTGACGGTGGCGTCGGCATATTTCGTACCGTTGATGGTGATGGAGCAACTGTCGTGATTTATAATAAACGACCCGCTCAAACTTTTGCTCGGTATACAATCGGAGGTCATATTAACGTCTCTTGCGTTGAGGATAACCAGGAGTCCTTCTATGGGGCTGTAGATCCGTGTCTGGGTTATGGTTTCCACCACGGTACATGTCGCTGTCTTGTTGGCTAGCAGGTTATGGATGCATTCTGGGTTGTCGGGGTCGGTGGGGGTTTCGCAAACTGATAAATCATTAACTCTAATACAATCTGTGTTTAGTGTTTTAAGTTCTATTCTATCCTCTAAAATAAATTTTGGTAGGTTTACAATTTCCGTCCCGTTGAACGGTATGGTTACAATTTGGTACAGTGTGTAATTATTTGGAGACAAAATTGGTATTTTAATTTCAAAAACAATTGTTTTCTTTTCTGTGCTAGTTTCGAGTGATAGTAGGTTGTAAACTTCGTAGTCTGCCTTTATCTTAACGTTTTGATCTGTTAATGACATTTTGATTTTTTGTATCTCAGCATTATCTAAGATGTATTTGGGGACAATATTGAGTTTTGCGAATAATAGGCTTTCTGCTATACCTGCCAAATGTGTGTAGAGAAGATCTAAGTTAATATTGATTCTAGTCAAAAATATATTCAATTCTGCATCTTGGAGTCCTGTATCTATTTCCTTAGATATCCTATTCTGATTAAAATTGATGAAATTATTTATGATCTCCTGCTCTTTGTTTATGTGGTCTGTGATTTCCATGAACCTTATTAATGTTTCGTTCTGAAATTGCGCTGTATTTTCCGCGTTCCTCCCCAATTGTTTTAATTCGGAATTAATTTTTTCTTCGTCAGTGGCATCCATATTGCCGCTGATCGTTTTGATTATTGTCCCTAGTCCGTTAATGAGCCCTCTCCTAGGTCTGCTATTACTTTCGCTAGGTAGAAGTGAAGTTAATTTCTGTTCTATCTGATTAAGTTTCCTAAGTAATAGTGTTCTTATTTCGACGATGTTCGGCAGGTCCGGCAGGTTCGTAATTAATTCGTGTAATTTGTCTGTAGTAGCTTCGTATTCTTCCAGGTGGATCAGGTGTTTGATTGTCATAAATGATGTTATTGTCCGGGCCGTTCCCATGTTGAGCTTAATGAGGGTTTGCTCCTCACCTAGTCTATTTATTTCTAGTCGCTGGCTATTGACTAACGTCAGCCTGTAAAGAGGAGAATTCCGAGGTGGTCAGTTTAATTTTATGGGTTTGTAGGTAACGAGATTTTCCTAATTTTCTGTTTATGTATTTTCTGCTTTTTAATTGTTCGCACGGTGACCCCATTATCTCGAGAAATTTTATGTTTGCTAAACCTGGGAGTAATTTTATTCCTTCTGTTTTCCTTACGGAAGACCGAGCTTCCGACAGGCAGAGTAAGGGGGTCTTCCCTAGTTTCATTTAGTTTGTTTATCCGTTTGCTGGCTGTTTCTTCTAGGTGTGTTTTGACGACTGGATAGAGCTTACTCTGATACTCATGAAGCCTGCTTAAGAAGTCATGTTCGTTGTTGAACTTGACTGTTTTTTCGAACACATGGGTGCGGCCACTAAAGAGTTCGAACGGTGTTAGGTTCGTGCTCGAGTGTATAGCGTTATTGTATGTTATTATTGCCTCCGACATAATTTCCTCGTGATCTAGATCTAGGTTCATTTCCCTCCTCTTCGTGAGGATGATTCGATAGATTTCTGTTAAGGTCGAATGGAGCCTTTCAACTATCGAGTTACTACTAGACTGCTGGAAGGAAGTCACATGCACTTCAATGTCATACTGTCCCAGGAAGTCGGTAAAAACGGTACCCGCAAATTCGGCTCCTTGGTCAAAGATTACCTTTTTAGGTACGCCGAATTGGCAAAAGAAATTTTTGAATGCCTTAGTGACACTTATGGAGTTCCTATTAGGTAATGGAAACGCCTGTGCGAATCTGGAAAATTTGTCTATGATTGTCAGGTTGTAGGTCTTGTTGATAGTATAGATGTCTGTATGTAAGATGTCTAGTGGTCTGCTTGGGATTTCGGGCAATTTGTAAGGCGGTTTCTGCGGGTGCCTATCATATTTGAGGGTGAGGCAGATCTCGCAATTCCGAATTGCTTGTGTGATGAGGCTTTTCAGATGGGGCGCGTAAATTTCCCTTTTTAGGTGGGTGTACATCTCGTCCACCCCCCGATGGTTATTATTTGTGTGGCCTGTCTTGATAATCGATTCTATTTCGTTGCTTGAGGGTTCCTTAAGGAACGTTAAGCACCTGAGGATTTTATAAAGGTTGGTTCCCGCGAAATATTTGGAATAAGATTCTTGTATTATTCCGAAAATTTCGTCGGTTGCGAACACGGCTAAGGTTTTATTGGGTTTTAGCAAAGTTTTTAAGATATCCGTAACAATTTCTAAGTTAAAGAGAGGTTCGGATATCTGTCTCCTAATTTTGTTTCTGCATGGGGCACAGGTTGTGCGTGATGGGTCTGGTGAGATTGTAAAGGTGGCCTGTAATCTAAAGACGTTAAGTGGACTCGGGGATATCGGGATTGCTTCCGGGTCGTTTGGTATCGAGTCATTCACATGGGTATTCGGTTCTACCCTGCTTAGTGCATCTGCGACGACGTTTTGGGAACCCTTTTCGTGTTCCAATTCGTAATCGTATTCGCTTAAGGCATCCCTCCAGCGAATGAGTTTTGCGTTCTGGCCATTAAAATTTTTTAGGCCTAATAAGGGTTTGTGGTCAGTAACTAGTTTGAATTTCCGGCCGTAGAGGTACGGTCGGAAGTACTTTACTGCCCAGACGATTCCCAGCATTTCTTTTTCTACCGTTGAGTAACGGGTTTCGGCTTCGTTAAGGGTCCTGCTCGCGAAGCAGATTGGTCTGTCGCAGGATTTTGGTCCTTGTGACAGCACTGCTCCCAATGCGACGTTGCTCGCGTCTGTTGTTAAGGTGAAGGGCATGGTGAAGTCTGGGTGCTTCAAAATGGGGTCGTTTATAAGGAGAGTTTTGCAGAATTCGAAGGCTTCGCGGAATTCGTTGTCGATTATTACCGACTTCCCTCCTTTTAGTTGTTTGGTTAGTGGTTTGGTAATTCGCGCGAAGTCTTTTACAAATTTCCTGTAATAGCCTATAAGTCCCAGGAAAGACTTAATTTGCCGACGGGTTTTGGGACAGGGAAATCCTTTTATAGCTATTATTTTATTTCTTTTCGTAGGAAGTTCGACTTGGTGATTTGAATTTTTAGATTGGCCGTACGGAGTTTTGTGAAGACTAATTCGATATCCCCCAAATGTTTTTGTAATGAAGTGGAGAATATTATGATGTCGTCTAGATAGACTAGGCATATATTTCCGATTAATGAACCTAGGACATTGTCCATAACACGCTGAAATGTGGCGGGGGCGTTCTTTAGACCGAAGGGCATTCTAGTAAATTCGTAATGGCCATTTTCGACCGAGAATGCTGTTTTAGCCCTGTCTTCGGGGTTCATCTGGATTTGATGGAACCCACTTGCCAGGTCCAAGGTAGTGAAATACGTGGCACGGCCTAAGCTATCGAGAATTTCGTTGATGTTGGGAATGGGGTATCGATCGGCGATGGTTTTTTCATTCAGTTTCCTGAAATCTATGACCAGTCGCCATTTCTTATTGCCATCCGAGTCGGTTTTCTTGGGTACAACCCAGACAGGTGCGCCCCAAGGTGAGTGGCTATTTCGGATTATATCCTGTTCTAGCATCTTTTTTATTTGGCTCCGTACCTCCTCTTTATGGATGTAAGGATACCTGTATGTTTTCACGTGTACTGGTATATCGTCTGTTGTTGGTATCGAGTGTTTGACGGCATTCGAAAAGGTGAGAGTCTCCTTCTCATCGTAGAACAGCTCCCGGAACTTGTTGCAGACGAGGAGGAGTCCCTTTTTCTCTTCCGAGTTTAGGTGTTCCGTCCGGATGTGGTCGATTGGTTGTTTGTATTTTTCATTGGGGTTGGGCCCCAGTGTCATGCTGTAGATTTGGTTGTATTCGTCTTCATTATACGGTGTAACTTCTATTGGTTGGTCTAAGCAGAGTGTCCGTTCGTCGTGAGAGTTGTTAGTTACCTCAAAGTAACTGTGTCCGTCGATAGCTGTGTAGAGGCCCCCGTGATGGTAAGGTTGTTACTAATACCCACTGTATTGACGGAAAAATGTCCCTTGCTAATGTCTACAGGCAGTCTGACGCGAGATCTGCTGTGGGGTGGAATGTGCAATTCCTGTGTACCCCTGTTAGTTCGTGTCATTATTGGAATTGAGGCAGATTGTGTCTTGAGGGTTAAATTCTCAATATCAATCTTTGCCTTATTTTGAGTTAGGAAGTCTATACCGAGGAGTCCGTTGAAAAAGGGATGGAATTTGAAGAGCAGGAGGTTCATGACCCCTTGCTCCTCGAACTCCCTCGGTATAGGTAGTGTCGTTGCTTTTTTTAGTGTATAACTGTCCAAGACAGTGGTTATTTTTACGTCCTGGTCAAGTGTCCGCGTCAATTCTTGGGGAATAATGTCCGGGTCGATAAATGAGTAGGATGACCCGGTGTCAATAAGGAATTTTAGGAGTTTGGGGGGGTCAAAAAGAGTCAGTGTTACATAGGGAAGGGCAGAGCCAGGAGTTTTGTTACTTAAGTAACCGACTTGTCGGTCGAGGCTCCTTGTTGAAAATTTACGCTGTCATCAATGTTATTGAAGTTGGCGGGGGCCCTTTGGGGGGATCTGTTACGCCGACCTGAGTTATTTGATTGCGGGTCGCGTGATCCATCCCTGGAGTTGTTACGCCCCCTATTACTGTAGTTCCGGGACTCCTCTTGTCGGAAAGGGTTATTACTCCTATAGTCCTGCCTATAATTGTTCGAGGGGTAATTGCGGTTACGCTCAAAGCGTCCGCCTGATCTATTTTGATAAGACCTGTTACGGTCGAAGCTGTTACTATAGTTGTTATCCCTATTTTGTCTCTGGTACATGAAACTTTGTTCCACCTGGCACCATTCGTGGGCCTGCTCAATGGTCGACGGCCCTTTAGCCCGAATGACTGTTCTGAGCGGGTCGCGGAGCCCGACTAAAAAGGCATTTAGGCAAATGCCATCATAGAGGGCTCTTTTTGATTCCGCACTGACCCCCTGTTCTGAATTAGTTGGCAGTGTAAGTAGTTCACTCCTGAGCCTGGTAATTTCGTAAAAAAGCTTCCCGAAGGAGAGACCGTTTGGTTGGTTCTGTATTTCAGATATTAGTATGGGTTCCGTCTTTTTGCATGCGTACATGCGTTTTAGGTTGTCGCGAATACTATCCCATTCCAGCTTAGTATCCAGCATATTTAAAGTTTCGTCCGCTCTCCCTATTATCTTGTTCCTCAACGTACGCAGCAATAGCTGTCCGTAAGGTGTTTGGTCAGTTCCTCTAATTAACATAATGACCTCCTCCACGCTTATAATGAACTTCTGTAGGGTCCCCGGGGTCCCATCGAAAGTCGGTAGTTGTTTAACAAATGCTAAAATATCTTTAGGATTCAATGTAGTGGACAGAGTAGTATTAATTGAAGTATTCAGGACAGTGCTCATATTCCCTATACTATTCGAACCGCCGGGGATCGGGCTGGTGGTTCTAGAACCCCCGGTGGCGTGTCCCGAATCCATGGCTATTAATTCTTCCTCCCTAATTTCCGGTAGACTACCGCTACTCCTGAGACCTAGCCTGGACCTCGTTTTGTCCACTATTGTCCTCTTTGACATTTAGGTTACGGAACCCCTTTTATTCGCAAGTGAAAATTCGCGTAAGTATAACGTTAAGATATTCGGCCTATTTCTTTTTTTATTTTCCCTTTTTAATTTTTCCTATCTATCTTTGACGATATTTGGTTATCTGTATATTGATATTTTATACTACTAGAGTATAAAAAATGTGTATGTGTAATAGTATGGAAAAAAAATATATATATATATATGTATTTGTGTGCTAATGTAAGATTTTATATATTACGATGTTTATTTATGTTTTGTTTGTTTGTACTTATCATTCGTAAAAATTTTTTATTGTGTAGTGTATGGGTTGATCCGTTGGGATCTGCAAGTGGGTGTCGTTAATAATTGTTTACTCAATCGATAAAAAGTAATCTAATAAAGCCGCCGAGCCAAGTGGTTTCAGTGCAGTGTTTCTCTTTTTTTCTAAGTGTTTTCTTGATACATTGTGCACTGCAGTCGTAAAATTTGATTATTTGTATATTTTTATTTTAGCATCCGTTGCGCAAAAGCATCCGACTCCGCGGCGGTCGTTTTGTCGATTTTACTGAATATAGTTTTATGTTGTCATGCGACACCGTCTACAATGTAGCGGCCGGACGCTGCGGCGTGCATGCAAGTATGTGTGCCTACGTAAACAAACTCAAGTGGTCGACTGTTAAGTGCTGTTGCCGAGGCCTGGAGGGGGCTCCCTACGAACTGCTGTCGGTGCCGGTTTCCCCTTTCTTCCCCGGCACACAGAAAGAAATGATCGGCCGCACTTATATACACACAAGCATTAATTTAGGTGGCGGAGCACTAGCATTTGTTAAGTTGGGGCACATAGGTTTCGTTTCCCTTTTTTTTTCAGTGTGGCTATATTCACATATTTATGCGCGATGCATGAGCGGCTATTAATTATTATTGATTGCCGCCTATGTATGTTTCTATAATTTTTCTTTGTGTAATATGGGAAATTATTTTTTTTTATTGCGGCACATATAAGGCGTTACATATTTTAATGCTCGATGCATTATGTAGCGGCAATCAGCGATTGATTGTTGCTAAAAATATGTTTTCATAAAAAAAAATTTGTGTAATATGCAAAATTATTTATTATTATTTTTTATTGCGGCACATATTAGGCGTTACATATTTTAATGCTCGATGCATTATGTAGCGGCAATCAGCGATTGATTGTTGCTAAAAATATGTTTTCATAGAAAATTTTTGTGTAATATGCAAAATTATTTATTATAATTTTTATTGCGGCACATATTAGGCGTTTACATATTTTAATGCGCGATGCATTATGTAGCGGCAATCAGCGATTGATTGTTGCTAAAAATATGTTTTCATAGAAATTGTTTGTGTAAAAATTATTTGTTTTATTTTTTGTGGTACATATTAGGCGTGTACATATTTTAATGCGCGATGCATTTTATAGCGGC
This sequence comes from Drosophila yakuba, assembly GCF_016746365.2. Classification (NCBI taxonomy): domain Eukaryota; kingdom Metazoa; phylum Arthropoda; class Insecta; order Diptera; family Drosophilidae; genus Drosophila; species Drosophila yakuba. The sequence goes on along the minus strand of NW_025048821.1, from coordinate 128,125 downwards.
AATCAGCGATTGATCGTTGCTAAAAATATGTTTCTATAAATTTTTTTGTGTAAAAATTATTTGTTTTATTTTTTGTGGTACATATTAGGCGTGTACATATTTTAATGCGCGATGCATTTTATAGCGGCAATCAGCGATTGATCGTTGCTAAAAATATGTTTCTATAAATTTTTTTTGTGTAAAAATTATTTATTTATTTTTTTGTGGTACATATTAGGCGTGTACATATTTTAATGCGCGATGCATTTTATAGCGGCGATCAGCGATTGATCGTTGCTAAAAATATGTTTCTATAAATTTTTGTGTAAAAATTATTTATTTTATTTTTTTGTATGTTCGGAGTCGGTTGTTTTTCTTTTAAGCGCACGGAATTTACAATTTGTTCGGATGCACTGCATTCTTTTTAATTTCATTTCTTTCTTTATTTTATATTTGCACTCACTTACTGAAGTCACTTGGCCGGCTGCTTACCTGCGTTACAGTATAATATTTAAGAATATCCCGGTGATCTTCATATCCTTCTTCTGGATGTCCTGGATCTCCTTTAGGTTCCTTTTCCGGCTGCGCCAGTTATGTCGTGGGCGAGGATCTGTTTGGTTTTGTATTTAAGCCAAGGAGGATTTTGTAGTAATTAAAGCGACTCGTTTGAAGTTCGGTGACAGAATGATTTTATTTTCAGAATAAATTTTCCTCTAAGCCTAGCGTACAATTCTTTTGGTCTGCGAAACCCCTTGCGTCAGCACTTTTTATCCGGATGCCCCTTCCAGTGCTTCGGTTGGATTCTTGGGAATCCTGACTCTGCTGATCCAGTGTGGGTTGATGACTTTGCTGCGGAGTGTGTCCGGGTTGAGTGTCTGATATGTAGGTCGCTGGCCGTGGGGGTTTCGGGGGAGGTGAAGGCATGCTTGTGCCGTCACCGATAACTAGCGCCGGCTCTCTCTCCAACGAAACAATGCATACTTCACCGTCGTGTCTGACGCCCGCGAGTGCCAAACAATCCATCGGGCCAATGACCTAGCACCTGCAGAAAGCAAACGAACGCGGTCTTGCTCACCAATGCTTATGACTGCACGATGTGAACCCGAACGCACTGAGAGCGTCTCTCTCGCGCTCTCCTCATTGCAAACTGTAGCTACCAGCACAGTAACGTCGATATCTACTGCAACTGAACCTATAGCAACCACAAAAACAACAACGACACTATGCTCAGTACCGAAAGCGTGTACATTTCTGCTGAATCGACAACAAAGCAAGTGCACTCCCTCCGACTCTAGAAAACAAAAGCGGACAAGAACCAAAATAAAACACAAAACTGTTTCAAACAGGGCTGGATCGCTACATTCAAATAAAGCGAAAGCCAAGCCCACAACACAAACAGGCTGGCAATCAGCCGAAAATAAATCGCACCAACGTTGACAACTTAACTTCAAATAGGTTTGCACTACTGGATGACTGCGAAGTGCATCCAATCAAAGAACAAGGGCAGAAGAAGATTAAGCCGCCACCAATATTTATACGAGAGAAAACCTCAAGTGCACTGGTTAACAAACTAGCTACGATCATCGGAGAAAACAAGTTCCACGTTATACCTCTTACCAAGGGAAACATACATGAAACGAAAGTGCAGACTCCGGATGAGTCTAGCCATCGATCAGTGACTAAGTACCTGGATGAAGCTGGGAAGAGTTACTATACCTACCAGCTTAAAAGTGCCAAAGGATTGCAGATTGTCATTAAAGGAATTGAATCATCAGTGACCCCATCCGAAATTATCGAGGCTCTAAAGGAGAAAAACTTTAGGGCAAAATCGGTGATCAACATTCTTAACAGGAAGAAAGAGCCGCAGCCACTCTTCAAAGTCGAATTGGAGCCATCGAGTCAAAGAATTAGCAAAAATATAGTACATCCTATTTATAAACTACAGTTTCTACTTCACCGGAGAATAACCGTCGAAGAGCCACACAAGCGCAAGCAGCCTGTGCAGTGCACTAACTGCCAAGAATATGGGCACACCAAAGCGTACTGCACCCTAAAATCTATTTGCGTCGTTTGCAGCGATGCTCACAGTACCGCAAACTGTCCTAAGAACAAGGACGACAGTTCAATTAAATTATGCAGCCAACTGGCGAGAATGCATTGTTTACAAGGAACTTAAGAGTCGCCTAAACAAACGAGTGACTTCAGTTCGTGATCGTACCACACCAACAATTCACAAAGCAATGGAACCGAGTACAACTAACATCCCTTTGTCTACCAGCTAACGAACCCAAAAATATGTTTGTTCACATACCGACTTCTCTAGCTCATTGAAAACCGAGCAAGACATCGATCAGTTTGCTGGTAGCCTAGAATCAACACTAGTTGCAGCAGCAAAAGCGTCAACTTCACAAGATACCCACGGATGCAGTAAAAAGTTCAACATGACAAGTCGAGATACCGAACTCCTTGTGCTTGAAAAACGACGACTTCGAAGGGAGTGCGCCAGATCACCTGGCGCAAAGAGTAGATTAAAAGCAGCCTCTCGCAGACTTACTAAAGCGCTTAAGAAAAAAGAAGCGGACGCACAAGTGCGTTACATCGAGAATCTCACGCCCACCAGCATAAAAAACTCTTTGTGGAAAGCCCACAGGAATCTGCAGGCACCAGCCGAAACTGTCGTACCCCTCCGTAACTCTACCGGTAACTGGTCTCGTAGTGACATAGACAGAGCAAGAGTCTTCGCTGATCATCTCAAAAAGGTATTCCAACCAAATCCAGCCACTAACTCATTTACTCTCCCACCCTTAACTGCATCTCACTTAGCACCACAAGATCCCATAGAATTCCGGCCAAGCGAAATAACGAAAGTCATTAGAGAGCAACTGAAGTCTGGAAAATCGCCTGGCTTTGATTTAATAACACCGAAAATGATCATCGAGCTTCCAATGTGTGCAGTTCTACAAATCTGCCTACTCTTCAACGCTATTACCAAAATTGCACACTTTCCTCAAAAGTGGAAGAAATCAGTTATAGTTATGATCCCTAAGCCTGGGAAAGACAAAACACAGCCATCATCATACAGGCCAATAAGCCTACTTACTTGTCTCTCCAAGTTATTTGAAAAATTACTGCTGCTACGAATCAGTCCCCACCTTAAAACACACGACACACTCCCATCGCAACAATTTGGTTTTCTGGCAAAACATGGAACTATTGAGCAGGCTAACCGCATCACAACGGAAATTCGCACTGCTTTTGAGCATCGTGAATATTGTACAGCTTTATTCTTAGACGTTGCACAAGCATTCGATAGAGTATGGTTGGATGGACCAATGTTTAAAATAACCAAACTGCTGCCTCAAAACATACATAAGCTTCTAAAGTCTTACTTATACAAAAGAGTGTTCGCGGTTAGATGTAGTTCAAGTAATTCAAGCGATTGTACTATAGAAGCTGGAGTGCCCCAAGGAAGTGTATTAGGTCCAATTCTATACACCCTATACACGGCGGACATCCCAACAGACTACCAGCTAACAATATCCACATTCGCTGATGACACTGCAATACTGAGTCTATCCAGATGCCCAGTAAAAGCTACGATGCAACTAGCACGCTATTTAACATGTGTAGAGAATTGGCTTGCAAATTGGCGCAAACGAGTAAACGAACAAAAATGCAAACAAGACGACGCACCTGAGACTAAAAGCAAAGGATCTACACTGGCTTATAAACGTTCGGTCTCCCCTAAGCCTGGAGTACAAAGTCCTTTTGTATAACTCCGTTCTTAAACCCATATGGACCTATGGCTCCGAGCTATGGGGCAATGTATCGAGAAGCAACATCGACATCATACAGCGAGCACAGTCTAGGATTCTGAGAATTATAACTGGAGCTCCATGGTATCTTCGGAACTAGAATATACACAAAGACCTAGAAATAAAACTTGTCGTTGAGACAATAACAGAGAGAAAAGTAAAATACAAGGAAAAACTAGGCTCACATCCAATAACAGAGAGAAAAGTAAAATACTAGGAAAAACTAGGCTCACATCCAAATCCCCTTGCAAGAAAACTTCTTCGAGTATGCAGCCAAAGTCGACTGCACCGCAACGATCAACCAGCCCAGCGTTAAATTTGTTAGGCCACATAGCACAAATCATCTCATAAAATGATAATTAGCTAGCTTAGAATAAGATTTGAAAACTTATTGTTAGTCTCTTAAGTAAAAGGAAGATTCAATAAATAAGAAGATTTAAAAAAAAAAATTTAAAGGAAGTCTTAAAAGGCACATGTGGGAATCAAAGTCGTTTGACAAAATAAGGAGATCGTCTAAATAAACGAACACCCTTGTTTGCAAATGTGGTGGTATTACTTTTTCCATACGCCAACATAAAGTCTGGGGTACATTGCACAGTCCAAACGTCATTACCTTATACTGGTACAAGGGCCTATTTGGTATTGTGAATGTACACCGCATTTTACACCCAGATTTTTCTTCAAGCGGAACTTGCCAAAAAGCATGCTTCATGTCTAGACCAGTTATGTATCGAGTAGTATGTAGCCGGCTTAAGATGTCGTCGATATGTGGCAGAGGGTAGGCATCTTTCCGAGTATATTTATTTACGACTCTCGAATCTAAGCACAAACGCCACGTCTAACTAAAAGACAGTTGCTGCTCCACGGACTGTTGGATTCTTCTATTATGTCCATTTCAACATGTCTTTCTCGACGGTTGGTGAGACTGGCCAATGCCTTTGCTTGACAGGGATTGCGTTACCTACATCGATGCTGTGCTCACACAAGTGAGTTCGGCCTAAACCATCCTGATCGAATGAGGGAAACTTGGCGATGACGGAATTAAGACGAAAACGCTGTCCTGCATTCAAAGTGTGCATATTTGGAAGTTAGGTTTGAGCCTCGTCTCCAGTATCTAATTCAGATACTTCTCCTATGGGATCTAGCAACTGATCTAACAGTCCAAAGGAACGCCAAAAATTAACGCCTAAATAAACATCCTGACTCAGATCAGGGATTGTAAAAATTCCATCGGCTTAGTCATATCTCGATATATAATATCGGCAACGAACTTGCCGATCACTGGACAGTTAGAGACATTAGCCGTTTGGATGACTCCAGAACATTTTCGAAATTGAGCGCTGTTTCTAAGAGCAGCAGCAGCTTAATTTCCCACACAGCTGATCGTGGCGCCTGAGTACAACAAAGCTTTATATTGGTTTCCTCCTAGCTTAAGATCGGTGTAAATTCGCTTATCAGACTTAGGCTTATTGCCGAGACTAATCTTCTGCGGGTTGATTTAAGCTTTTTCTAAAACGTTCTCAAACGCAAGGTAGATCGTTTTGGGCTCAAATTTAAATAAATGCTATCAACTTCAGCAAATATACGTTTCCTAGCGGCTTTGTAATTAGCTAAACGTAAATGAAAAGGCAAGTGGGGGTCTATTCCGGTTTTAATTAAATTTGGTTGGCTCTGTTCTGCAACTTGACTGTAGTCTGTTTGGGCACCACTACCTACGATAATTACTTTGGATGCGACAAGTGGGGATGCGGCACCCTCTGGTAGTTTTCCTGAGGGTTACAGGTCAGACATTTGGGCTTGAAGATATTCTTAGCCCCACAACCGTAACAAAAGATGGTTCTCTGTTCGAAGCAGTCATCGAAACGATATCCCGGCCTTTTGCAATTCCAGCAATCGCTTGGGTTGAATGGCGGAAACATTCTCGAGAACCTGTTCATCAACCTCAGTTGCAAGTTCTGCTGTACGCGGCGCGCTTCGAATTTGGACTTGATTGACTGTGTTCGCAAATTTTTATTGAATTCCTCGTGAGTACGGATTTCCTCACGAAGACTGGATAAGTTTGTTATGCCCAAGTGCACAAGCTCATAACGAAGGGAAGATTTTGAATTATGAAAAAGAATTCGTACGAGTGAACGTTCAGAAATTTCCTTGCTAAGCCGGCCTACCAGTCTCTCTACAGCGAATTGGAAATTCTCAAAAGATTCCTGATCACCATGTTTTCGAGAATTGATTAATTCCCAGACGTCAATATCGTCTTCGATATCTTCTAACCTTTTACGAAACTCATTACAGAATGTTTCCCAAGAAAAATTAGGGTTTGAGCGGTGGAACCGCCAGCACCAATCATTGGTCCTTCCCGAGAACAATAAGTGTAGATTATCGCATAGAAGCTGACAATCTCTACCCAAGTTCTGGACTGCCAAAGCACGAATTTGTAAGAGAAAGTCCTACTGCTATCAAATTTAATCCTCCAGCTTTAAATAACGCCTGCAGCTTTATCCAAAGATATTTTAGGAAGTGTTTCTGGATATATCTTGATTGCTTAAACCATAAAGTGAAGATGATGCAGCTGGAGACACGATGAAAGGTCTATTATACGTCTTAAACTTTGATGTGGTTCAACATGTTCTGCTTGGTTTATACTTGGGGCAGCTTGTTGAGCTTGGACCGCCTTTTGAGGTTCGAGGCGAGTAAGCCATTTATGAATTGAAGAAGTCGGTCTTGACCAGCATCGATAGCCTCTCTAACAAGATGAGTGACGTCATCTCTATTCAAAACAGAAGAGCGAGTATCTTCTTTGTTTTTGGATACAACAGTTGGACGGGTTTTGATAGGAAGTTCGTCATTATTTCGAATCACTGCTCGAGTATTCATACTCCTCCTAGGAGTTGCTCCTCTACCGTAGCGTCTTGAATCTCAATATCCAGTGTATTGTTCAGATAAGTTACCTGGGTTGGAGAACATGTTCTTTTTCACTGAGGACATTGCGGGGAAGCTTTAAAGCTGTCTACAACCCATTTAATGTGGAATTGCAATTAAATCAATATGTTCCATTACCTCGTGGCAAAGTGCACAGAACGGATCTTGAATGGGGACTTCAAAAGCCACATTTTCGAGTGTCTTAAATAACTTTTGTTACAAAGAAAACCCTGTTTGAAACACAAAATAAATTGATTTTTAATGGGTGGGTATGCGAGCAAATAGCCTCGAAGCCAACTAACACATTTATACAGATGTTTTGAGTATAAATATCTAAAGGATTTTAGACAGGTGTGTAGCGTGCAGTCTTCTTACTTTTTTTTTTTTTAATTCTTCCTAGCTAAGCAGCCAGGACAGAGCTCGGCAGTGTGCACTTCTAACATTTGCTCTAACTAGCTCGACTGATAGGGCCGGGTTCTTGCCTACTCTCTATAATTCATGGTAGCACCTTTTCACAATACTTTAAGTGAACGGTTTCAAATAAACAAAAATAAACAGCATATGTATAAAAAAAAGGAATAAATATTGTAAGTCCCAATTAAAAGATAGATACTGGATTATTGACAGATACATTCGGTTTCGATTGACTCTAGGGTATGAGATGTTAATTTTACCCTATTCTACACCCTCCCTACCTTGACAACACCGGAGAAAAATATGGGTTGTCCCTTAAACTAACGTTAAGGTAGCTACTATTTATGTTTTAGGATCGGCATGGTGTTCGGCGACAGACCCACAAGAAAAGAAATTAAACCTTCATATCAATTATATAATAATTAATAAAATTATAATTAAAAGAATAAAAAAAATGGAGTTTAAGCTGAACTGATTTTCTTAAATAATAATCATAATGAAGGATAAACAAAATGAAAGAAAAAAAATATAAGTAAATCATAGTATATTAAATAATAAAAAATATATGAAATAATGCATGGCTTAAGTTTAAAAAAAAAAACTAATTATGATCGACCATTAAATACAAATAATAAAGAACAAGAGAGAACGCTATAGTCGAGTTCCCCGACTATCTGATACCCGTTACTCAGCTAGTGGATGTGCGAAGAAGAAATTTCAGCACTGACAGTTTTTGGCGGGTTGTGGGCGTTAGAGTGGGCGTGGCAAAAAGTTTTTTGGAAAAGTGATAGAAATTTACAAGACTAATACAAAAATGAAAAAATATCAAAACATTTTTCAAAAGTGTGGGCGTGGCAGCTTTGGGCGGTTTTTGGGCGTTAGAGTGGGCGTGGCAAAAAATTTTTTGGCAAATCGATAAAAATTTACAAGACCTATACAAAAATGGAAAAATATCAAAATATTTTTCAAAAGTGTGGGCGTGGCAGTTTTGGGCGGTTTGTGGGCGTTAGAGTGGGCGTGGCAACATGAATCGACAAACTTGCGCTGCTTCTATGTCTCTGGAGTCTGTATGCTTAATCTCAACTTTTACTTTGTAGTTCCTGAGATCTCAGCGTTCATACGGACGGACAGATGGACATGGCCAGATCGACTCGGCTATTGATCCTGATCAAGAATAACAGGCAGAAGGAAGGGTTTCCGACCATATAAAGTATATATATGGTCGGAAACCCTTCCTTCTGCCTGTTACATACTTTTCAACGAATCTAGTATACCCTTTTACTCTACGAGTAACGGGTATAAAAATAGGGGAAAATTAAATAAAACTCACTCACCCTGCGACCCCGTCGTTGAGCTCAATGACCGATGAAAATCTTTATAACATAGAGGATCATTTTGTTTCGACCATGAGTTTAAATTTAAGCACAAAAAAATTATAAATTATTACCTAATCAGCTCTTGATCATTCCTTATTTCATTTTATAAAATTTAAGTTAATAAAAAATAATTTACTTTAAGTTTTAAGTGTTTCAATTCAAAAAAGGAAATTTAAGAGAAAGCATTTAGATTAGTGGCATTCGGACACAGCATCCGAATTATTGAAACAATGGAAATTTTTATATCATTTCTTTTTAGCCACTTTTAATATTTATACGTCTGATCCAATTTGGTTTGCAGATCGAAACTTTGTGAAGACCAAGCACATTTTTCGGAAAATTGGTCAATAAAGAGTTGGCATCGCTATCTTCCTTGGAGACGGTTCAGAAATTTTCAATATAAATTTAATTGGCAGACGTCAAATCCAGCTTATTGCTCGAAATACTTCCAAGACATAGCGAAAATATCCAAGGCATAGCAAATTAACCAAAGCAGCGCTCAAACAACCAAAGCAGCGAAGAATTAGATAGAGCAGCGGGAGCGCAGCGAACAGCGCAGTTGCAAATGACTCAAACGAGGTTTGCCATGACGTCACAAAATTGCCAAAACCTCGTGTGCCAATTTGGGATGGGATTTTCCTTTGCTACAAACATGAAGGAATTTTTTCCGATCAATATATATAAGAAGGCAATGACACAAAAAAGACACTGAAATAAAATTTGGTTATAATTCAAAATTAAATTCAAAATTTGATTTAATTTAATTTAAACAAATATGTAAGTGCCACGCATAACAAGCTCGAAAAAATGAGCAGCAATCAAAAGAATGAGCGTAGAAGCTCCGTCAATCCAAGAAATGCTTGCTACTCCTATTTCTCAACTAGAGATATAGATCAAAATCAGAAGTCGACAAAGAGCAACTCGACTCTACTGACCTTCGACAGCAAGAGAGCCAGCTCTTGCTCACCCTCTCTGCTCACCCCAACTCCCGCATCATGGAGTTACCAATGCCAAACCCCATCACCGCCGGCTTCGCTGAATGAAGCTCCAACAACAAGCAGTGCTAAAATTTCTGCAGTAAACTCACCACCAATAATTAAACCAACTACCAATACTGCGAGTTAGGTCCCAAAGGCCGCACAACAAAATAAAATGGCAACAAAAACAGTTAGCCACGATAAGCAACAAGCGGGCCCAGCTATACAGACCGGTATGGACCGCTACATAAAGATTAAGCGCAAGCTTAGTCCACCCAACACGGTTGGCAATAAACCAAAGATCAATCGAACCAACAAAAGCACCGATCAAACGAGGAGCTCCAATGAAAACCGATTCTCCATCTTAGCAGAGGCGGACAACAACCAACCAGAGTTGGGGCAGGAGACCCAAAGGAAACCTAAGCCCCCACCTATTTACATAAGGGAAAAAAGTTCAAGCGCCCTGGTCAACAAAATTGTTGCGCTGGTCGGGGACGAGAATTTCCATGTTGTTCCGCTTATTAAAGGGAACATACACGAAACAAAGGTTCAAACGAAGTCCGAAGAACACTTCCGAGCTGTGTCTAAGTACCTGGAAGACACAAAAAAGAACTTTTACACCTATCAACTAAAAAGCAGCAAGGGACTGCAAGTTGTGCTAAAAGGTATAGAACCTGACGTCACCCCCTCCGAAATTCAGGAAGCCCTTAAGGCCAGGGGCTTCTGTGCCAAAAATGTTAGCAATATTGTTAACAGAAACAAAAAACCGCAACCACTTTTCAAGGTAGAGCTCGAACCAGATAGCAAAGCCTTAAAGAAAAACGAAGTGCACCCGATCTACAAGCTGCAGCTCTTACTGCATCGAAGAATCACCGTGGAAGAACCCCACAAACGCAACGGCCCTGTTCAATGCACAAACTGCCAAGAGTATGGACACACCAAGACATACTGCACACTTCGGACGGTCTGCGTAGTCTGCGGAGACTTCCACAACTCCGTAAACTGCCCCGCAAACAAAGAAGACCCCCAAATGAAAAAATGTGGCAACTGTGGAGGAAACCATACGGAAAACTACAGAGGCTGTGCGGTCTACAAGGAGCTGAAGAGTCGCATGCGACGAGCGACAGCTACGCACCAACAACATTTCGCCAAGGCAGCCAGATCATCTTTTGGGCAGCTAGATACAACCAAGGGAATCTCCTACGCCGAAGCACTAAGAACAGGCATGGAAAATCCGCCCCAGCCTCACTCAGAAAATGCTCAGCCGGTTCCAGTGCAGCCGCAAAGCAAATTGGAATCTATGATGTTCACCATGCAACAAAGTATGATGGAACTTATGTCATTCATGAAAACAACCATGCAAACCCTTGTTCAGAACCAGAACATGGTAATTCAGTTGCTTGTAGCACAAAAGTCCAAATAATAAATGACTAACCTACGTATATCCATGTGGAATGCCAACGGTATTTCACGGCATAAACTTGAAATAACTCAATTCCTAAACGTAAATCACATCGACGCCATGCTGCTGGTTGAAACGCACCTCACAGGGAGATATAACTTCTATATAAGAGGCTATACCTTTTACCGCACAGATCATCCGGATGGCAAGGCCCACGGCGGAACGGGCATCTTAATCAGAGAACGCATCAAACACCACTTTCATCAAAGGTTTGCAACAAATTACCTGCAAGCCACGTCCATAAAAGTGATCTCAGGAAACGGCAACCTTTGCATTGCCGCTGTCTACTGCCCACCTCGATTTAATATCTCTGAAGGTCAATTCATGGACTTCTACAACACTCTGGGGGATCGCTTCATAGCCGCAGGAGACTACAACGCCAAACACACGCACTGGGGATCACGCCTCGTGACTCCCAAGGGAAGGCAACTGTATAATGCACTTATAAAGGTGAGCAATAAACTGGACTACGTTTCCCCTGGTAGCCCCACATATTGGCCTGCAGACCCAAAAAAGATCCCAGATTTAATTGATTTCGCGGTGACAAAAAACATCCCACGCAATTTAATAAGCGCCATAGCACTACCGGATCTCTCATCTGACCATTCGCCTTTGTTGATAAGCCTTCTTCAAAGCCCAGAAATTGCGGACCACCCCCACATGCTGACGTCGCACAACACTAACTGGATGAAATACAGAAAGTATGTGAGTTCCCACATTGAGCTAACTCCCCAACTAAATATCGAAGCGGACATCGATTGCTCCACCGCCGCACTGGAAGGGGTACTCGTCACAGCAGCTAGGATCTCAACCCCAAAACGGAAGGATGGGGAATTTAAGAAGTTCAAAACCAACCGGCAAATTGAACAGCTGGTTCTGGAAAAGAGGCGTCTGCGACGAGCGTGGCAAACCAGCAGATCGCCATGTTCAAAGCAACGTCTTACTGAAGCCACCCGCAATCTAAACCGGGCCCTGAAGCAAGAAGCTGAAAATGAACAACTTAAATATATTGGAAAACTCTCGCCAACTAGCACAAAGCATCCCTTGTGGAGGGCTCACCCAAATCTAAGCTCTCCAATTCAAACCGTCACCCCTATAAGGAATTCTTCAGGGTGCTGGGCCCGCAGCGACAAAGATAGAGCCGAATCATTTGCCTTACATCTCAGAGGCGTATTCCAGCCGAACCCTGCAGCAAATGATTATGTTCCTCCGCAAATCCACCTTGAAACTGAATCCACGCCAACTACATTTCAGCCGAACGTGATCAAAAAAGTCATCAGGGAGCTAAAACCAAAAAAGGCTCCAGGCGGTGACCTAATAACTACAAAAATGATAATGTAACTTCCGTACTGTGCTATTAAGGTCATCTGTAAACTCTTCAATGGAATCATAAGTCTCGGCTACTATCCGAGGAAATGGAAAAAATCAATTATTATAATGATACCGAAGCCCGCAAAAGATCACACGATTCCGTCATCTTACAGACCAATAAGTTTACTATCATGCCTGTCCAAATTATTCGAAAAATGCCTTCTAACGCGCATAATACCATACATGGGGGCCCACAACATTATTCCAGCCCATCAATTTGGCTTCAGAGAAAAACACGGAACTATAGAGCAAGTAAACAGAATAACATCAGAAATTCGCACAGCCTTCGAACATAGGGAATATTGCAGCGCGATATTTCTCGACGTATCTCAAGCATTCGACCGTGTCTGGCTCAAAGGCCTCATGCATAAAATCAAAACACACTTGCCCGGGTACACCCATAAACTCCTTGAATCCTACCTCTACAATAGAGCCTTCGCAGTAAGATGTAATACAACAATTTCCGATAGCTACACTATCGAAGCTGGGGTCCCTCAAGGTAGCGCACTTGGGCCAAATCTATTCGTCCTTTACACAGCAGATATTCCCACGAGTGACCGACTAACAACATCCACCTTCGCCGACGACACTGCGATCCTTAGCCGCTCCAGATGCCCAGTCCGTGCAACAACCCAACTCGCCAACCATCTCGTGGTAGTCGAGAAGTGGCTATCTGACTGGCGTATTAAAATAAACGAACAAAAGTGTAAACACATAACGTTTACCCTTAACAGACAAACTGGCCCTCCGCTCTGTATGAATAGCACGCAGATCCCCCAAGTTAATGAAGTAACGTATCTCGGCATCCACCTCGACAGACGTCTAACATGGCATAGACATATCAAATACAAGAAACTGCACCTAAAACTGAAAGCCAGCAGCCTCCACTGGATTATAAACTCACGATCGCCCTTGTGCCTGGACTACAAGGTCCTGCTCTACAACTCCACTCTTAAGCCAATCTGGACGTATGGCTCCCAGCTGTGGGGGAACGCGAGCAGAACCAACATAGACATCATTCAGCGAGCCCAATCAAAGATCCTGCGAACTATCACTGGGGCACCATGGTATATTCGTAACCAAAACATCCACAGGGACCTCGGCATTCTCGCAGTAAAAGATGAAATAGACAAGCAAAAAGCGTCGTACAATGAAAAACTATCTGTCCACCCAAATCCTCTAGCAAGGGTCTTGACTCGGCTCTCCAGCCGAACCCGCTTGCAACGTACAGACCTTCCAACCCAGCCATAACTTGTCAGGGCCACTGTCTCAGTCTACATGACTCCAAGTTAGGTTATAGTATAAGATTTGATACACTTATTGTTAGTCTCGTAAATGAGAAGATTCAATAAATAAAAGCAAAGCATTTAAAAAAAAAAAAAAAAAAAATTGTTCATAAGAAAATAAGCAATTTTATACCTGGCCACTTTTTATAAATGCACTTGAAATTCACAGAAATTAATTTTATGCGTATGTTTGCCGGTTTTGAACTGATATTATTATATTTAAAATGTATTTTTATACATTAACTTCATTAACTGCTTACACTGCCGCTCAGTCGTTTGCGCCCTTCTGGCGTGAACATTCTCCCCCCCCCCCCCCTTGCGTAGGCAAAGGTATCCCTGGCCGGCTAGACAGCAGGATCAGCCTCTTCATTCCGTGCACGCTCCAGAAACGGTCCATCCGAACACCGTGTTCTGCGCGACGGGCAACCCATCCTCAATCTTTAGGAACCCCGGTTGGATCAGATTGGCATATACATCTGATCCCAACACGAGGGAGATGATGGCCGGCCGGTGGAAGCGCTCGTCCGCGAGACGAACACCGTCAAATTTGGCCCTTGCGGCGTCGCTCAGAGCTCGGATGGGTGTCCGGATCCTTAGACTGGGTTCGATCTTCAGGACGACGTTGAGTCGGAAGGTGCTTGTTCGGGACCGGAGTGTCACCGAGCAGACCTCGTCGTCTCCCAGCCGTGTGATGGGCAGCCGGAACGCAGCCGCCAACGACCGGTCGATGCTGCTCACCGGCATGCATGGGTCGATCATGGCGCCGGTCTCGAAAGTCTTCGAGCCCGTGTCCAGCACGACGACGGCTGTAGGCAGGATGGGGACAGCCTTCTGCTGCCCCGTTGCCACCGACGGAGACGCGACGGAGACCTTCGGACGCGGGCGATTGTTGGCGACTGGGGCTGGTGGCGGAGTGCCGGAAATCCGGACCAGACGAGGTGCAGCGGGATGGCGCTCTCTGCGCGTCGGAGCTGGTAGCGCTGCCGGGGCCGGAGCGGGGAGGACCTCGTGCATGTGGAGTAGTGTGTGGTGGTCTCCTCCACACTTCTTGCATCCGTCTTGGCTGCGGCAGTCTCCTCCTGAGTGCTGATGGGCGAGGCAGTTCGAGCAGTACTTATTAATAAGTACTGCCCGAAGGCGCTTTTCAGCGCTCAGTTTGTGGAACCTCTTGCACTTCCGAAGAGGATGGATTCCAGAGCAGACTCGGCAGCGGTAGGATTTAATACCTCGAGTACGTCTGCTCTCCAACGACTGGGTGGCACGAGGACGAGGAGCCATTATTGTAGGAAGTGAATAGTAAGTCTGCCAATAAAAGAAATAAAAAGCTTAGTATGAGCCGACTACTATTTGGGCCCCGGAAGGGGGGAAGTGCCCTAATCCCTAGGAACGGAGGACTCTTTGTCCTCCATCGGTAGAAGAATAACCTTGTGGATAGGGCGTTTTATGGTGCCGCGAGACGTACGGATCTCAACGACTCGAATGCGGTCGTCGGCTCCTGGAAAGGATAGGGGAGAGGGGTCTAGAGTTGAGGCAAGCCTCAATATTAGCGAGAAGCGTCGCCAGCTCCTCAAATGTGTATTTGCGGGCTGACGTCGATTTAAGGAACAGGGTTTTGAAGCTTTCCACCCCTGCTTCCCACAATCCCCCCATATGTGGAGCCCCTGGTGGGATGAACCGCCATACGAGTCCCTGATGGCTATATGCATCAGTCACGGACTCTTTGGTAGCTTGGAGAAAGTCCCCGGAAATCAAAGTTGCCGCCCCCACAAAGGTCTTACCGTTATCCGAATGGACCCGCTGAGGACAACCTCGCCTTGCTACGAAACGAGCAAAGGCCGCTAGAAATTTCTCGGTTGTTAGATCGGAAGTGGGTTCCAAATGGATAGCCTTCGTGGAAAAACACACAAACATACCCCTTCGTTATGAGACACGCTCTCCCTGTATAATTTTTTATTTCGAAAGGGCCGGCATAGTCGACCCCCGTGTAGGTGAACGCCCTCGAGAAGGAGACTCTATTTGTTGGGAAATCGCCCATCAGCTGTGTTTGGAGTCTCTTCTTGTAAATCGTGCAAATCTTACACGGATTGACCACAGCCTTCACCAGATTCTTGATTTTAGGAATCCAATACTTCGATCGGATCAGGCGTACGATCAATTGACTACCGCCATGAAGAGTAATCTGGTGGGTAAATTGGACGATGAGGCGCGACAGTCTACAGTCATAGGGGAGAATAATCGGATGACGTTCATCATATTGCAGGGTTTTGGAGGCAGTGAGACGGCCGCACGCCCTTAAAAGGCCGTGTTGGTCAATGAACGGGAACAAATTCACCAAAGGACTTGACACTGGAAGAGGCCTTTTCTCGGTCAAATGCTGAAGCTCTTGGCCATATGCTCTGCGCTGCGCAATGGAGGTCAGAGTTCGTTCTGCCTCCCGGATCTCTTCACTTGTAGGGCGTGAATTGGGCAAGAACGAACCTTTGCGGCAGCGTTTAAGGAAGCGTTGAACATAGACCAGAACTCGCAGGGCCTTGTCCAATTTGGAGAAACGTTCGAGAAAGTCGATGGACGGGGCCTTGACAAAATGCACTTTGACCGCGCGCTGTTCTAGTTCTGTCACTGGAAGAGTGTCGCTTTGTGCTGGCCATAGCTCTCGTGGCCCTTGCAGCCACTCTGGTCCGTGCCACCAGAGATGGTTTTCTGCCAATTCATGTAGGGATACGCCTCGACCGGCTAGATCGGCGGAGTTTCGTTCTGAGCGAACGTGTGCCCAACAGTCGACTGGCGTCGCCTGCGTGATCTTGGCAACTCTGTTGGCCACAAATGTGGTCCAGTTGCACGCAGGCTTTCGTAGCCAGGCTAAGACGATTGTGGAATCTGTCCAGCAGCGGATATCTGAATTGGCGGAGGGCATGTGAGGAAGGATTGCTGTCACCATTTCGGTTAACAGCACGGCACCACAGAGCTCTAGCCGAGGAAGGGAGACGGTTTTTACCGGGGCCACTTGTGTTTTGGCTGTAAGCAGGCGAGTCAGGATCTTTTGCCCCATCTCGACGCGGATGTATATAGCCGCTCCATAGGCTCTCTGAGACGCGTCACAGAAACCGTGGTGCTCTATGATTACCTCAGGCTGGTACCAGATCCATCTCGGAACGCGGATCTGGTTGAGGTCGGAATACTCGTCTAAAAACGATTGCCACCGCTGACTCATTTCAGTGGGAAGCTTATCGTCCCAGCCTAAGTTCTGCAACCAAATCTCCTGCATGAACATTTTTGAACGGATTATGAACGGCGCGAGCCACCCGGCAGGATCGAACAACCTAGCGATTTGGGACAAAACTTCTCGCTTTGTATAGGAGGGTTCCACAACTATTTCGGGGGGAACGAAATAGAATTCGTCGGACTTTGCCCTCCACCGAATACCGAGCGTCTTGGCCGTGCTTTCGGCATCGATGTTGAGGAACTCGCTATGAAGGAGGTGTTCGGCTGGGACGTCTTTAAGGACGCTTTTGTTGTTCGAGGTCCACTTTCTTAGCGGAAACCCGGAGGCACTTAGGGCTGCCTGCAACTCTCGAATCGAACTTTGGGCTTCGTTTACGAAATTCGCCCCTGCCAGAACGTCGTCGACGTACATGTGCTGCTGGATGATGCGGCTGGCATTTGGAAATGGCACTTGGATATCCTCTGCCAGCTGTTGCAAGACTCGAATGGCGAGGAAGGGGGCGCAGTTGACCCCGAAGGTAACTGTTTTTAGTTCAAAGTCTCGGATGTCTCCTTCCTTGTTTCGGAACAGAATTCTTTGAAACGGGGTATGTTTTGGATCGACCCAGATCTGACGATACATTTTCGTAATGTCTGCACTGAAGACGTATTGAAAATAACGCCATTTCAGGACCTGGATCGTTAGATCGGATTGTAGGACTGGACAGCATGAAGGATATCATTTAAGCTGGTCCCATTTGCCGACGGACTTGAAGCGTTGAATACAACGCGAAGCTTTGTAGTGGTGCTTTCGGGCTTAACTACCGCGTGATGAGGAAGATGATACGAGGGAGAATTGTGAGTCGGCGAAACTTCTTTCATATGACCCAGATCCAGGTACTCCTGGATCACGCTGTCATATTGCTCTTTTAAGGGAAAGTCTCTTTTTAAACGATTTTCGTTTCTAAGAAACTGAGCTAACGCAATGGACCTTGAATATCCTAAATCGGATCCGGTATTCTCGGGGTCCCGGAACGGGAGCGTCACCACGTACCTCCCGCTTGCGTCTTTTGCCGTTGTTTGGAGGAAGTTCCTTTCACAATAGGAGTCAGACTCTTTTACCATCTTTACTGGTAGATCCTCCACCTCCCAGAACTTGCTGAGAAGCGTGTCGAGCGAATCAGGATCGCCTATTTGGTGCACCTGGGTCGTGAAGGATGCGACCCGTTTCGGCTTACCCTTGGAAATCGGCCCCGTTAGCACCCACCCGAAAATAGTTTCTTGGCCCAGGAGCGAGCCGCAAATATTTTGTCGGGTGGCATCCATCATTATGGATGGTAGAAAGTCAGCCCCGATCAGTACATCAATTTGAGAGCTCTCAAAAAAGGTAGGATCTGCCCAGCGGAGTGCGGGCAGGTCCTTCAAAGAATTCCGAGTGATCGGATAGGAGGGCAGTTTGCCTGAGAGCTCCGGAAGGACGTACGCTTCAGTGTCTAACTGTAGACCTGGCTTAGTAGGAGAGCGAATCCCGAAGTGACACAGCTTCGAGGATTTCGCGGAGACCGAATGACTTAACCCGGAGACTTGGGTCTGGGTGTTGCGGAATGGCAACTTGATGAGGTTGAACAGGCGTTCTGAAATGAACGTCGCCTCGGATCCCGAGTCGATTAAGGCTCGGGCTCGGTAGTTCGTCCCCAAATGGCACACGTCAATGATCGCTGTGCTCAGTAGGACGGCTGAAGTGCCGGACGCGAAAAAAGTTTGCACCGCTGAGGTGCTTGCCGATGCATTTCTGCTGGAGGGTCTCGGAGGTTGCTGTGTAGGGGGCGAGGTTGAGGAACTCGCATTTTCGGAATTTGGGGGGCTGCGATGCAGCAGCGTATGGTGCCTGCCCTTACATGTAAAGCAGCTGTGTGTGCTTGTGCAGTCGCGTAGCTGGTGACCTCTAGCAAAACAATTCAGACATAGCTGCTTCTTTTTTATATAGCCGGAGCGGGAGTCAACAGACATTTGAAGAAAACGCGGGCACAATCTGACCGGATGATTCTCCTTAGAACATAAGTCACACCCTTTCTGTTTGGTGCTGACCTTTGCCTCGGAGGATTGAAGCCTTTTTGGAACTGCCTGAGTCGGTTTCATATCTTCGATGGCTTCCAATGTCCGATACCTTTCGCTCAGGAAGGCATTAATTTCTTCCCAAGCTGGGATCTCGGATTTGGCAGTTAGCGACTGTTCCCATAAGGACAGGGTCTGCTTGGGCAGTTTGCTCGCGCAAAGGAAAACCAAGAGACAATCCCAGTTTTCTGTGGATACCTGGGAATGCGCTAGTGCTGTTAAACACCCCTGAATCGTGGATTGTAGCTCTTTCAGAGCATGACCAGATTCTTGCGAAATTGAACTCAAGTTAAAAAGGAGCTGAAGCTGGCTGTTGACTAAAAGTCGCTTGTTTTGGAACCGATCTCGAAGCGCCTCCCACGCTGAAGCAAAACCATCATTCGTGAGAGGAGATTTCGCCACGATGGCTTTTGCTTCGCCACTTGTTTTCGTTAGGAGATGGAATAGCTTCTCGACCGGAGTCAGCCTGGGGTTGTTTACGTAAATTGCCGTGAATAGGTCCCGGAAAGTGGGCCATCGGAGGTAGTCGCCATCGAAGACTTCCGTGTCGCATGGAGGTAAGCGGCAGCCGGACGAAATTAGCGGCTGAGAGGGTGCTTGCGCGAGCTGTAGTCATATTTGGCCTGGAGAATAGACACTGTGTCGAGGGATCCTTCTTTGGCCATTAGGTCAGAGCATGTTTCGTACTCTCTTTCCACTTTGTCCCATAAGGCTCGCACCTGTTGCAGACGGACTTGTAACGTGTGTAGGGACGGAGAGGCTTGATCAGGAGTGTTGATCTTCGCTTCGAAAAGGCTTACGCGATCGCTGACGGCGTTGAATTTATGCAACGCTGCGGTTGCGGGCGTTGGCTGCTCAGAGGATGCCATTTTCTTTGTGGTAGAGCGTGTGACGCGGAGGAAATCAGTCCCGACAGCGGAGGGACTTTCGGATTTTCTCGATAGAGAAGACTCACTAGACGCTCGCGGCACTGGTCGGAAAACGACAATCCTAGGAGTTGTCTTCGAACTAGTCGATGGCAAAACCTTTGCTTTCGGAGTGGGAGTCGCGGTTTTGACCCTGGGACTAACGGACTTGGGTGCTGGCTTACCGCGAGTGGATAGCGGAGATTGCGGGTTGAACTTTTGTTCTTTTCCAGGTGCGGGTGTCTTTTTCTTGTCTCCCTCTAGGGGCATGCTCAGCTGTGCCCTAGGAGAAGGAAGTCAAGAAGGCCTGCCCGCCGCAAAAAATGTGGAATCGAAAAAGAACCAGACACAGAGAGCACCCAAATCTGGACGGACAAAGACTCCCGTCAGAATTCGGGAGAAAGTAGCAATTGGGATCTGGAAACAATATCTCAACTTTATAAAAAACTATGAATTGCAATTTCTAGAAAAAATAGCTAAAAAAGGCTACCAGCTGCAGTCTGGATAATAGCCAATGATTTACAAAAAATCGCTACCGACTGGAAATCCCGAAAAAAAAATAGCTAATATATAGAAAATAGCTATAAATTGGAATTTATGGAAAAAATAGCTAAATAGCAGTCTGGGTAATAGCCAATAATTTATAAAAAATCGCTACCGACTTGAAATCCCGAAAAAAATAGCTAATATATAGAAAATAGCTATAAATTCGAATTTGTGGAAAAATAGCTAAATAATAGCTACCGAATAGAGTTCGGATGATAGCTAATAATTTATAAAAATAGCTACCGGATTAAGGACCACAACGAAAAAATCGCGACAAACGGATGCGAAACATAAACACCAAAAAACCCAACAAACACGCCAAAAAGCCAAGTAGGGAGGCTGATAAATTTGGGTGGAACTGATAAATAATTATTTTAATTTAGGAACCAGAAATAGGAGCCAGAAATAGCTTGTAAAAAATTATTATTTGGCTTAAATAATTATTAAATAATCGGGTCAGTTTTTTTCTTAAATTTTGTCGTCGGACTTATTTATTTTATTTTATGTTTCGATTATAGGGTATTCTTTCGTCGCTATGCGCCGGTTTTTGTCAGGGCAATAAAGAACAAAGAGGAGACGAAAGAACTTGCACTTGGCAAGCCTATGTAAGTCGCGACTGTGTGTATGTATGTATGTATTATTTGGAGTTTAAACATATATATGTAATGTAATAACGGAAGAAAATGTCAGATTTTATTTTATTCTGTATGTCGAAATTTGTGTTTTATTTTGAGCCAAGAAATAAGATTTGTTCTCAGTTCGGATTTGATATTATTTATTATTTTTTGGAAATATGTTTTATTTGTGTATTAAACTGGTTGAATATATGGAGTGATTTTTATATATGTATGTAGATGTAAATTTTATTGGAATATGTATATGTATATTTATATGGATATGTATATTTACATATATGTGTATGGATATATATGTATGGATATGTATTTATGGGTATGTATAATTTTATGTGTATGTAAAATTTTGCTAAATACGTATATGTATATTTGATTTAATTTATTTGAATTTGTGGTTTGTATTTTATATTGAGGCAAAAAAACAGCAGTTTAGCAGCGGACGATAATAGTGAATTTTGGACAGTGTTTTAAAAAAATGTATATACAGTTGCGAAAAAAATAATAGCACCACCATACCTTTTTTTGTTATTGATCAAATAAATTAAGGTTGAGGTACCGATAGAACCAAATACTGATTTTTCGCATAATGCTAGATATTTTTCCCATCCAAAAATGAAAAAAAAAATTTGAATTGTTTATACCTTAATTTTTTATAATTTTTTTTGGGCGGCAAGGTCTAAAATGAGGCGAAAAAAAAAATAGCACCACTATCGATTTTTTCAAATAATCAATAAATATCGAAGGATTGCTTTGGTAAAAAGCATGTGGTTATTAAACTTGACACTTAATCTATTATTTCGAAAATGATTTTTAAAAAATTTCCTTTAAAAAATCATTAAAATGGGACGTGGAAAGCACTGCACTAAAGAAAAACGTGACTTGATCAAAAAACTCATTTCTGAAGGAAAATCTTTTAGAAATATTGGCCAAATCCTTCAATGCTCAAACAAAATTATAGGAAATGTAATCACCTACAACGAGAATCCCGAAAAACGTAGGAAAAAACAATCATTGGGCACCCATCTCTTCAAAAGGCTAGTGCCCGAGAGCAAGAAGGATCCATTTAAAGCTCCTACCGAACTGAAAAAGGATCTCAACATATCCGCAACAGTGCAAACAGTTCACACATGTCTAAGGGAACATAGTTTAAAAGGCTGTAGTCCAAGAAAAGGTCATTTTTTTAAATGGGAGACACATACCCAAGCGCATTAAGTTCGTCATGGAACATTTAAATTGGCCATGCGAAAGATGGACGAACTTTTTATTGTCAGATGAGAGCAAGGTGGTTTTTTTTGGTGGCAATGGATCTTGATCGAATTTAAGGCGCCATAGGAACACCGAATATAAGCCAAACGACACAGTAGAAGCAATTAAACGCGGCGGATCCTGTGTAATGGTATGGGCATGTTTTTCTTACTATGGAGTTGGACCAATACATTGGATAAAACCATAATGGATCAGCATGTGTATGTGGATATTTTGGAAACGGTTATGCTACCCTTTGCTGAATATGATATGCCGCTAAAATAGGTCTTCCAACAAGACAATGACCCCAAGCATACCAGCAGGAAAACCAAGGAATGGTTCCAAAATAGATCAGTTCATGTTCTGGAGTGGCCTGCGCAGTCGCCAGACCTCAATCCCATCGAAAACCTTTGGTCGAATATTAAAAAGGCAGTTGCAGCTTTTAAGCCAACTAATAACGAAAGCCTATGGACCGTGATTAAGGAGTCCTAGAGCAATATAACCCCAAAACGGTGCCAGGACCTGGTTGACTCCATGCCAAAGCGTTGCGCAGCTGTTATTGCTAATAAAGGATACACTACCAAACACTAAATTAATGGGATCGGCGTAGTTTTAATATACAATCACTTGTTATTAATGAATTTGTTAAAGTTAAGTTTATATTTTATGTTTAAAGCATTTTTTATGAAGTGGTGCTATTATTTTTTTCGCCCTTTTTTGTCATTTTTCATAAAGTTCCTTAAATAAGTTAAGAATTCATAGAACAATTGTGATTTTTTTTTATTTCCTAAAAAGGGAATTGTTTAACCTTTCTAAAAAGGTATTTCAGATCCTTTTAAACCCAAAATTGTAGATAGGAGACTTATTCAAAGTTTTACTGGGCAAGTGGTGCTATTTTTTTTTTCGCAGCTGTATATATATATGTATATGCGCTTGGATACCAGCGGATCACCGTGAGACGAAGTTGGGGGCCGGTATTGGCAAAGTGCTTTTTTATGCACTTAAAAAAGAAGTAATCACGGTGGCTTGGCGCATGTACTTATATATTTTCACTTAATTTTCACTTTTCACTTGATTCGGATGAACGGAAAGAATAACGCCGTTGGAAAAAACGAAAATGGCGACCACGGACGGAATAGGATATAAAGCCGTACTTATCTTGATTTTTTCCGCAAGGAGCGCTGGCAGGATCACGATGTGTCGCGGACTCGAAGGACCATGAAAAGGAGTGGGCGGATTGACGTCCAAGATAAGATGACTTCTGAATGGTTGTTGTTGTTGTGGTGGCTGCTGCTGATCAGTCCCTCCAGAAATGAAAAAGTCACGGGCTCGACTTCAGTTTTGCACTTTATTATCGCACTTGTAAATTAAGACTAACTTAAAACTAACATTTTGAGTACCGCGGGACCGCGGAGTGGTGAATAGATCGAGAGGAGAGAGGGAGAGCGCGAGGAGAGAAGGAGAGCGCGAGGAGAGAAGGAGAGCGCGAGCAGCGGTGCTTGCGAGCCGTGGAGGAGCTTTACACTGCTTACACTGCCGCTCAGTCGTTTGCGCCCTTCTGGCGTGAACACTTAACAAAACAGTTTAGGTCTTTTTAAGGATTTTCACTTATATCACTATTTAGTATCAACACTATACTATTATACTATATTCAAACAATAATAATTTAAGTTTTAAGTCTTTTTAAAGACTTTTATTAACTTATTATTATTTCTTTTTTTACGTTTAATTTTAACCTATTCTATAAAATTTTCCCATTTAATTTAAATCTATTCTATAAATTTTACCACTAATATAAATATAAGAATTATTCTTTTTAAAAAAATAATTTTTATATATTTATTAATATAAATATTTTCATATAATTTTAATAGTGTTAGAAGCTTATGTCTTTGTAAAGACCTTCTAATACTATTTATTTATTAATATTGATTGATATTTTTTGACTGATACTTACTTTTGACTGATTAGTCATTCTTATCATATTATAATTTTCAATAAGTAGTACTTTGAGCGCAATAAATAATAACTTTTAATTAGAAGTAGTTCATAATTTTTAGAAGTGCCTCGTCTTAATACACCCACTTCTTTTCAATGAGCAAGAATGCAGATGTGGAGAAATAGGATAAATAGGAAAAACGAAGAGTATGCAGAGGTGGAAAGAGTGGCAAATACAGTATCTTAGCGTAGGGGAAGGGAAGACTCGTTAGCCAGAAGTGCAGAACAGGGCGTCAATACAGTGTCGCAAAGTTCGAGACGCTTGAATCATCCTGTTCGTGCGATTGAGCAAGAATCCAACTCTCAGTTTCGTTCTAAGAGGCGTCTAGAACCTGCGATTTGCGCAGTTGAGCAAGCAACCGATACTCGACGTCGTTCTGAAAGGCGTCAAAATAGCGGGAATCGAGCTGTGGAGCAGGTTCGAAATACTGCTGGCCATAGGAAAAGGCGCTTGGATCCTGCTCTTCGCGCAGTTGAGCAAGGCGTCAAAATAGCGAAAATCGAGCTGTGGAGCAGGTTCATAATACTGTTGGCTATAGGGAAAGGTGCTTGGATCCTGCTCTTCGCGCAGTTGAGCAAGCAGCCAATACTCGGCGCCGTTCTCTTAGACGTTTTGATCTCGCTCTTCGCGCAATTGAGCGAGCAATCGATACTCGACGTCGTTCTGAAAAACGACAATTTAGCGAGCTTAGGGTTATGGAGCAGGAACAAGACACTGCCAACCATAGAAGAAGGCGCTTGGATATCGTGTATCGCGCGGGTGAGCAAGAAGCAAATACCCTGCGTAGAGCACTGGCAAGAGATACACAGGAACGATTATTAGAAAGAGAGCGTGATAGGGCTAACAGAGCAAGGGGTAGGGCCGGTAGGACAGTCGAGGAAGCGCACGATTAGCTGCTCGACAAGCAACGATCGATGCAATTAGAAATATAAGACAAAGAGTTAGTCAGTAAAGAAGCCTTAGTGCCAATAGAGAAGCAGAAAATCTTCGAAATGCACTTCGAAGTCAGGATATTAGACTTAATATAGATATATGCGGGATACATTGCAGGTTCAGGGAAGAGATATACCAAAATTCAAGATATCTTGCGTTTAGGAAAAAATCTTTTCCAGTTTTGCAAAACTTGTCATAGCAACATAAAAGCCGGCCGAAAGCCTAAAGGTGCCATTTCAAATGGCTTAGATTTCCCAGAAATTCATAAGTCTTTGAGGGGCCTAAATCCCTTGGAAGAACTACTGAAATCACCTCGCCTTCCATTAATGATAATTAATTCAATAGGTCACGAGCGTCAAAAAGCTATTAAATAAGCAGTTGTCAATGTCCCTATTGCAGTAAGCAATATCATAACGTCTCCACGAGCTTTCAAATTCAAGGAGGCGCGCAATTCTGATCAGAATACAGAAGACGAAGAACTAAATCCTGGAGGACAAGAAACTTTGCTTGAGAATAACCAGACACATAATGTAGGAATGACGAGAATTACAATAGCTCCAGGTGAGGGTTAAAAGCCTCTCGACGTAATTCTCTATGCTGATTCTGAAGAACTGGCATTTCCTAGCATATATGCTGGCATAAAATGACCATCTTCAGAAACCAACCATAGTTAGATCTGATCTTAGGACAAGTTATTCATCAATTATAAGATGTTGGAATTAATAAAAATTCATAACAATATTTCAACTTGCTTACGTAAGCGGAGTGCCTGCAGTGCCTTTACAGCTGCTAACGATTACAGATATAGAGAAGTTTTAAGACTTATGAAAAAGCCTTGGAGTTTCAACAGATATTTACGGCATGTTTTGTCTGAAAGATGGCCCAAAAGTGGATTTAAGCAATGAAGAGTCTATGTGTAGTGCAAAATCTTTCATTGATCATTTTGTAACTGTGGATGTTACAAACCATAATATCCATATTTGGCACCGTATATTGAATACCAAAAACATAAGCACGGGCATTCGTGTCTTAAAAAAGTGCGGGGACAATCTATTTGTCGTTTCGGTATTCCATACCCTCCAATGCCCCGGATGGAATATTAAATCCACTTCCCGAAGAAACTCCAAATTCTCTTAATCACGAAAACTTTAAAAAGGTTTGAGATTTTCTACTTTGCAATTATGCAGATGACATGATTAGCCATTTAAGCATATTAGAAAATTTTTTTTCTCACAACCTTGTGGGCCTCAGTTACGAGGACTACATTTATGCTATCAGGTCTAGTTTAAAAAAAACACTGAAGAGAACATTTGCACAAATTCAAGTTAATGCTTATAATAAACAGATTCTTTCTATGCAAAGGGCAAATATGGATATCCAGTTAACTTTGGACCCTTTTGCTTGCTGTCGCTACATTTTTAATAATTATAAAAACAAATCCCAACGGGGTATTTCGAAGTTAATGCAAAAAGCAGCTAATGACATTAGAAGAGGCAATTCAAGCATTCGTCAAAAGCTACAGTATCTTAGTGACAAGTTTATTTCAGGCACAGAGATATCTGTTCAGGAAGCCGTATATTGTTGTTTGGGAATGGCGTTGTCAGAAGCAAGTAGGTTTGTCCATATAAACACCTTCCCTCCAGAACAACGAATTCGTATGGTTAGACCTACACGCGACCTTCAAAATATGCCTCAGAATTCAACTGACATATTTCTGAAAGGATTGCTGGATAGATACGAACAAAGATCAGATTTCCATGAAAGCCTGTGTTTAGCGGTTTTTTTCTAAAACCGTAGAAGTTTTCGTCAAAAGGCAAATATTGACGATGACACTGAAGAAGGCGTTTTAGGAGATGTATATTTTCCGCTGCGAGATGGAAACGGCTTTATAAGGGAAAGAAATAAGGCTAGTATTACGAGTATTAGGTATAGGCCATTTAATATTAATACAGATAGGATATACTATTTTAGAACATTAGTAATGCTCCTTTCTCCGTGGAGAAACGAAGAAGTAGATTTGATTCAAAGAAATTGCGAGGAATTTTACAATGAGAATGAGGAGGCTATTAAAGCCAACTTTGAAAAGTATAATGCCATAGATAGTTTAGTAGATGCGCTTAGAAGGGCCATGGAAGCATATAATATAAAAGAAAATGTAGAAAAGGAGGTTGAACCTAATGAGGATTTTAGGGCATTAGCTATTCCTGAAATATCTTCTCAAATTAATGTTTTAAACTTGAACAACAATTTGTTAGATGTTGATCCAGATCCGGGTAATAAAGCTTTCGCCACTTATATCCCCTTTAAACTAAGCAAATTTAGTTAGATATCTTAATTTGGAGCAAAAAACTTTCCATACATATGTCTTGCATAATGCAAGGACAAATCAAATCAAATTCGTAAGTGGCGGAGCAGGTGTCGGCAAAAGTAGACTACTATCTACTTTATTTCAGCCCCTATCCAAGGAGTATAATGGTAGATAAGGATGCGACCCAACTTCTGTAAAAATTTTACTGTGTGCTCACACAGGCAAAGCTGGATTCGGAATCGGAGGATCCACTCTTCATTCCATGTTCTTCTCCCTCCCTGTAAATCAGGCTGGGTCCGCATTTAGAAGTTTAAACCCTGATTTGTTGAATACCCTTCGTCCAAGATTCCTTGGTCTTAAAATTCTTATAATAGACGAAATTTCTGTGGTCAGTGTAACAATGTTTTCTCATTTGGACTCTCGCCTAAAGCAAATGTTTTCTAATGTTGAAAATCGGCGATCTTAGACAATTACGGCCCTTATGTGATCGCTGGATTCTTCAGGCCCCCTCGCATGATCCATACAGCGCTATATTTGGATCGCATCTGGGGAGTCCTTTTAGGTTTTTGGAACTCACAGAGATAATGCGACAGCGAGATGACCAACCGTTTGCAATTGCACTAATTATCATGACATCCGGCCAAATGACGTCTGATGATATTAGCTTGCTAAGATCTAGAATTTCCAATGAAAATCAAATTCCAAATGACTCAATTAACCTTTTTACAAGTAATAAGGACACAGAAGCTTCCCACTGCACAGTTTCCCTTGGAAGCTATAGACTCAGTTAAGTCTGCTCAAATAAGCTTAGAGCTGAGGAACAGATGTCTACAAGCGAGGTCCCTAAAAACATCTGAGACACAAGGATTGTGTACCTCTTTGATTTTAAAAACCACTGCCAAATATAAGATGATGATCAATGTAGATACATCAGATGGTCTCGTAAACGGGGCCAATGGTTTCCTTAGGGAGATAGGCTTCTGTCCAACACTCCAGATCTGCTTTGGATACAATTTTTAGATGAAAGCATAAGAGTAAATGCGCGTTCCAGGCGCAGACATTGAGAGGAGGCTTAATGGACGCCGATTTCGAAAATTATAAATGTTTTCAAATTAATTCTAATCAGGCAACTACAATTGACCGAAAGCAGTTTCCAGTGGTTTCTGCAGGTGCAATAACTATTAATAAAAGTTAGGGAGCTACGTACAGTAAAGTGGTAGTTCATACTAACTCCAGCATGAAGAATGTATGTAACCTGTAGTAGAGCCACAACTGTGGCAGGTCTTTTTATTATTGGACCTTTTGTCCCCCCAAGATCCGCTCAGGATTCAGCTTCAGAAGCATTTCATACCCATTTCAATTGTTTAATCAATAGTCCGAACCTTCATATTTTTTTCCATTATATGGAAAGCTTACACTGAAATCACCTTGCCTTCCATTAATGATGATTAATTCAATAGGTCACGAGCGTCAAAGTGCTATTAAAGAAGCAGTTGTCAATGTCCCTATTGCAGTAAGAAATATCGTGACGTCTTTTCCACGAGCTTTCAATGAGGATAAGGTAATTCAGCTTCACCTTAAACGAAGAATAGAATATGGACATGATTTTATTGCAGAAACCATACGGCCTGCCGAAATTGCTGACTCTATTAGGTATTTAGTTAATACTGGAATACTGAGCTTTATAGAAAGCACAATGTGTCAGTTAACGAGCAGTGGATCTCTGACTTCAGATCCGATACTGTTCCATTCGTAGCATCTCAAGCTGATGTAGCCTTTGTAGAGGGACAACTAGCTATCCAGCAGGAGGATGAAAATTCGGAGGCTGATCAGAATACAGAAGACGAAGAACTAAATCCTGGAGGACAAGAAACTTTGCTTGAGAATAACCAGACACATCATTTAGGAACGACGAGAATTATAATAGCTCCAGGTGAGGGCCAAAAGCCTCTCGACGTAATTCTCGATGCTGATTCTGAAGAACTGACTTTCCCTAGCATATATGCTGGCATAAAAAGACCATTTTCAGAAACTAACCATAGTTTTATCTGAACTTAGAAATGTAGATAGACGAGGTTGTCGAACTGATAAGTTATTCTTCAATTATAAGAAGTTGGAATTAATAAAAATTCATAATAATATTTCAACTTGCTTACGTAAGCGGAGTGCCTGCAGTGCCTTTACAGCTGCTAACGTCCTGAATGAAGATTATAGAGGCAACCGCATTTGTCATGATAAGGGATATAGG
The DNA here is from genome assembly GCF_016746365.2 of Drosophila yakuba. Classification (NCBI taxonomy): domain Eukaryota; kingdom Metazoa; phylum Arthropoda; class Insecta; order Diptera; family Drosophilidae; genus Drosophila; species Drosophila yakuba. The sequence continues at coordinate 98,391 of NW_025048821.1, read as the reverse complement.
ATCCTTAGGGATATTCGCACGTCTCCTGCTGACTTGGAAGATGAGAAAAAAAGGTCATGGCCATGATTCGCCAGTTTGCGCTGCTACCTTAATTTTGCAATTAAAACAGCCTTAATCGTTGTAGATTTTATTTCTTGTAAATTTTTGCGCTTAGAATAGCGGCGACCTCAACGAAAAAGATCGCCGACAACTGTGCTCAGCGATTATAAAACGAAGAGTGAGAGCATAAAAACGCCCGAGTTAACATGCCCCTCTCCCCGGCCACAGGGAAACAACACCGACCCGGCAACAGATCCAGAGCCGAGGAGTTTTAACGAAGATCGCCAACACGAACTCGGCCGAAGAGACATTTTGCCTAAGCATATAATTTTTTGTAATAGAGGTGCAGAGAGGTCTTCTCGTTTCTTACCCCGAACTACACAGTTGTTTTTTTAAAGCTTTTCCTCCCCCGGCCACAGGATTGTAACTGGCGCAGCCGGACTACGGACAAGGGATTAACAATGCCCACTACGCTTATCGTTCTAATTCTAGAGAAGTGATGAACATGTGACGGCAGTGGTTGTGGGGATTTTAGTAGTGAGTGGTGAAATAATAAATTAAGTAAAAAGTTATTGAAACATAATGACGTCCAAGTGCAAATAAAACAAAAGAAACAAACAAAACCAAGTTCAAATTGCTTCACAGGCGACCGTATATGTGTACATCAATCTCTGATAAGGCACCGGGATCGCTTGTGCAGGACAATTTACAAAAATTATACCAACAAGTTGCTGCGTGTGATGACCGTATAAGTGTACATCAATCGCTGATAAGGCACCGGGATCATCCATACACCCCAACTCATAAAATGATACCAATAAAAACAAGAGAGAACGCTATAGTCGAGTTCCCCGACTATCTGATACCCGTTACTCAGCTAGTGGAAGGGAAAAGGAGAGTCTTAAACACAGTTTTTGGCGGTTTGTAGGCGTTATAGTGGGCGTGGCAGAAAGTTTCTTGGCAAATCGATAGAAATTCACAAGGCCAATATAAAAATGAAAAAATATCAAAACATTTTTAAAAGTGTAGGCGTATCAGCTTTGGGCGGTTTGAGAGCGTTAGAGTGGGCGTGGCAAAAAGTTTTTTGGTAAATAGATAGAAAATTACAAGACTTATACAAAAATGAAAAAATTTCAAAACATTTTTCAAAAGTGTGGGCGTGGCAGTTTTGGGCGGTTTGTGGGCGTTAGAGTGGGCGTGGCAACATGAATCGATAAACTTGCGCTGCTTCTATGTCCCTGGAGTTTGTATGCTTAATCTCAACTTTCTAGCTTTAGTAGTTCCTGAGATCTCGACGTTCATACAGACGGACAGACGGACAAACAGACGGACGGACGGACGGACAGACGGACATGGCCAGATCGACTCGGCTATTGATCCTGATCAAGAATATATATACTTTAAATTGTCGGAAACGCTTCCTTTTGCCTGTTACATACTTTTCAACGAATCTAGTATACCCTTTTACTCTACGAGTAACGGGTATAAAAACCAGTGTGCAATGGTATAATGACTCTTAATGGGGATCTTAAAGCAAGGAACCTCCACTGGCTCATAAATGCTCGCTCTCCACTTGGGCAGGAGTTCAAAGCTCTTCTATACATCTCCGTATTAAAACGTATCTGGACTTATGGTTTCGAGCTGTGGGGCAACGCGTCCAGAAGTAACATAGACATTATTCAGCGAGCACAGTCAATATTTCCAAGAACTATTAGAACTAAGAACTACCTTCGGCACGATGACATACACTGAGACCTAAAAATTAAATTAGTAAATTAAATTAAATTTAATTCGAAGTAATAACTGAGAAGAAAATTAATTACCAACAAAATCTGACCACCCATCCAAATCCACTCGCAAGAAAACTACTCCGAATATGCAGTCAAGGCCGGCTGCACCGCAACGCCCTCTTAACCCAGCAAGAAACTTATTAGGGCATTAATCACAAACACTTTTAGTTTGTTAAAGTAAACTAAGCTGGATTAAGATTTGTATACTTATACTTATGGATAGTCTCTTTAAACAAAGGAATTATTCAATAAAAAATAGAAAGTTTCAAAAAAAATTGTTATTCATTCCCTATTTTCTTGTCTTATTTGTTATTAACTATTATTTATTTACTATCTCCAAAATGCTTTACATAAGGGTATGGATTATTCTTACTATAAGGTAACATAGGTTTACCTGATGGTGATGGCCTGGTTCACCCCCAATGACCCGTTACTCGTAGTGTAAAAGGGTATACTAGATTCGTTGAAAAGTATGTAACAGGCAAAAGAAAGCGTTTCCAACCATATAAAGAATATATACTCTTGATCAGGATCTATAGCTGAGTCGATCTGGCCATCTCCGTCTGTCCGTCCGTCTTTCCGTATGAACGTCGAGATCTCAGGACCTACAAAAGCTAGAAAGTTGAGATTAAGCATACAGACTTCAGAGACATAGAAGCAGCGCAAGTTTGTCTATTCATGTTGCCACGCCCACTCTAACGCCCACAAACCGCCCATAACTGCAACGCCCACACTTTTGAAAAATGTTTTAATATTTTTTCATTTATGTATTGGTCTTGTAAATTTCTATCGATTTGCCAAAAAACTTTTTGCCACGCCCACTCTAACACCCACAAACCGCCCAAAGTTGCCACGCCCACACATTTGAAAAATGTTTTAATATTTTTTCATTTTTGTATTAGTCTTACTCGGTCGTCGGGTCACGTCGCCGTTAGTTTCCCAACTGCCTGTGAACGAAAAATAGTTGGAAGAGTTCGCTCCGGTCTGCCAGTTAACAGTTTGGAGGTCTGTTAGGCCTGCCAACGAAGAGAACAGTTTCGAGACCGATTGGGTCTACTAATGGTGAGAGTGGTTTAGAGGCCGATCAGGTCTGCTATTGATGAGAACAGTTTGTTGAGGCCGATTAGGTCTGCTAAGTATGAGAAGAGTTTAGAGGCCGATGAGGCTGCTAAGAATGAGGAGAGTTTAGAGGCCGATGAGGTCTGCTAAGGATGGGGACAGTTTAGAGGCCGTGAGGTCTGCTATGGATAAGGAGAGTTTAGAGGCCGATGAGGTCTGCTACGGATGGGAACAGTTTAGAGGCCGATAAGGTCTGCTAAGGATGGGAAGGGTTTTAGAGGCCGATGAGGTCTTCTATGAATGAGAAGAGTTTAGAGGCCGATGAGGTCAGCTATGTGTAAGAAGAGTTTAGAGGCCGATAAGTTCTGCTATGTATGAAAAAAAGTTTAGAGGCCGATAAGGTCTGCTATGTATGAGAAGAGCTTAGAGGCCGATGAGGTCTGCTAATGGTACACGCGGGTCGGTGAACCGAGCCGGAGAATGAGACGTAATATGCAAAGACTACTATAGTTAGTTAGTTACCACCTCCTGTGGCTCTGTCGATTCCTTACCGCTGATCATGCTCCTGGTAGCTCCTCCTCCTGCAGGTCTTCTGGGGCTTCTAGAGGACTTCTAGAGGCCTGGGGTGCGCCTTATATAGCGGTTTGGCAGAGGATAGTGTGCCCGCATATCCGAACTAATTTAATGCTGTATTAGTGTGGCCGATCTATGTCGGGCCAGAGTGACCCTTCGCGCGTGCTCTTGGCGCTCGCGCGCATTGTGTTTGAATTCGAATGCGGGTTGTGCGTTTTACTTCATTGATTCCATGTTTATATGTTTTAACTAAATATGTTCACTTGTTTTTCCCTTATGATACTATGTGCGCCTTTCGGCGCGTTGTGATCTGAGCAGGTGGTCTCGGCGCGTTCCCATTTGGTCTTGGTTGACCCATTTTGGCCGGCGCTGTCTTCTTCCGGGCCCCGCCTGGTATTATTGTTGTCTCCACCGGCTGGGTTTTGCCTGTAGCGGCTTCAATCTTTCAGTGCGTTTCTCGAAACTTCCTTAAGCTTTCTTGAAATCGCTGCATCCTGCTTGCGTGTGCGCTGTAAAAGAATTTAATTGCTTCGTTATTCTTCTTGTTGTGTTGCACAAAGTATTAGTGTTGTGTATTGTATACTGTGATGTACATTGGTTAGTGTGAAGGTGTGAATGAATTAGTGTTGGTTTTGTAATGAAGTTTTCGTGTTGTCTACTGCGTGTCGTTGTGTTGTAATGCTGTCGATATATGGTTTCGTATCCCCGATATATGCCCGTTTCGTTTTCCGTGTTTTCGGATCCTTTGCCTGGATTATTACTGGTGACACAAAATTATCCACCTTCCATGGTCTATCGTATTTCGGTGCCAATTTCGCGTTGAATTTGTCCACTGCCTTCGACAAGAGATGAGTCTTGCACCAGATAAGATCGCCGACGGCCGGTTTCCACTCTCTTTTCCGCAAGTTCGAGTGGCGCATTTCTGTTGTTCTGCGGCGTCCTTCATGTGTATCGTTGCTTGTCTTCGTACCTCTTTTAGCCTCCTCCACCTCGCCTCCACGTTTTCTGCCCTTATTCCCGAGCCTTGTGTTACCGTATTGAAAAGCGTACTTGGAAGTCTGAGCTCCCTACCGAAAATGAGGTGTGCAGGGCTGTATTTCGTAGATTCTGAGGTGCTGCTATTATATGCCAACATTAGCTCTGGTACCTGCTCGTACCATGTCGTTTGCTCTTCTCTCGAAATCTGCGCCATCATCGTTTTTATCGTTCTGTTTGTCCGTTCCGTTGAATCTCCTGGGGTGTGTATGGCGCCGTGAATTGTTATTGGATGCCTCATTTTTCCATGGCAGTTCTGGTTTTCCGCCCCCGTGAACTGTACCCCGTTGTCCGAAATCAGAATCTTTGGTGCTCCAATCCTCAATATTATCCGTTCCCGAAAGACTCGTAGGAATGATTCTGTCGTCGCTTGCCGAATTGCCGCCAGCTCTACTCATTTAGAAAACGTGTCCACCATGACCAGCAGAATAGTGTTTCCGTGCTTAGTTCGTGGCAGTGGATCCACGAAGTCTACGCAAATGGTTTCGAACGGCGCTTCCGCAATCTTCGTCAGCATTTTCCCTGCTCCTTTCTGTTGTGAAACTTTGTATCTTTGGCAGCACAGGCACCCTTTTACGAATTTCTTGACGTCTCTCGCGAGCCGTGGCCAGAAGTATCGGTCTTCAACGTCTTAAAGGTTCCCAGGTCTCCTGCTTCCGCCGTGTTATGGTTCTCCGCGAGCACCTGTTGTACCTCGTTCTCCTTCACGCACAGCTTCCAAGGCTGCTGGTCTCCTCGGTCCGCGTTTAGTTTATATAGCCTTCCCTTTTCTATCCGGATCTCCTCGTTGTCCTGATTGTTCCCCGTCTGACCCGTCCTGTGTCAACACGGCTCCTATTCCCAGGTGGCATCTGTTTGGAGCTTAAGCTGACGTGAAAAGTCTGAACATGCCAGTACAGGTGCGCTCGTCAGACTCTGCTTTAGGATAGTGAAGGATGCTTGGTGTTCCGGATTTCACTCGAACTTTTGCCCTTTTCTAGTCAGGTTCTGGAGTGCCACGGCTTTCTCGGTAAAGTTGGGTATGAACCGTCTATACCACGACGCCATTCCCAGAAAGCTATGCATCTCTTTTGTCGTAGTCGGATTCCTTCTTACTCCGCCCGATCGCAACGATATCGTCCAAGTTAGCTGTGGCTAGCCCAAATGGCATCACCTTCAACTGAAAGAGACCCCGTCCGGGTACAGTGAAGGCTGTGTATTGCCGACTGTCCTCCTGTCCGACCCTGACTTCAGGTCGATCGTGCCTTTGAATTTCGCCTCTCTTAGCTGGTCCAGGATATAGTTCATTCTGGATAGGCGTCCTTTTCTGTTCTCTCGTTTAACAATCGGTAGTCTATGCACATCCTCATCTCGTTGTTCTTCTTTCTCACCAGCACCACCGGTGCACTATACGGACTTCGGGGCGGTTCTATCAGCCCTAACGCTATTAGTTCATCCACCTGGTCGTTGATGATCGCCTGTTGCTTTGGGTTCCTCGGGTAATATCTTTGTTTGATCGGTTTCTCGTCTTTTAAGTATATCTTATGTTTCGTAATGATACTCACACCCTTCATTCCTTCGAATACTTGCCTGTGTATTTCCAGAAACGCTTGTACTGCACCATCCGTAGGTTCCTCCACTTCCTCGTCAGTCGGTGTGCTCTGGGCTTCCCTCGCTCTCCTTGTCGCCCGGTGCCGTTTTATCCAGCTCCAGTTAGCCACACCGTAACACACTACCGGCTCCGGCCAGAAAGTCCATCCCGAGAATTTCCCCCCCTGCTACGTGTGCCAGTACCATGAATGGTACCCTCCGAAATTCCGGTTGTAAACTTTCCCACCGTGTTCTGCCCCCGTTTCTTCCGCAGACCCAGCAGAAAAGCCTCGGAGGATTGTTACAGGTTCTTGCCGCGTGTCCTGTACTCGCTGCTGCCTAGGTTGCTCGACCCATGTTTGTCCTTCGGAGGCTTCTACCACTTCTTCTGCCAACTTGGGGAACTGTGTTAGCGTCTCGAACCCTGTTCTGCGCGTGTGTAGTTTTATGGTTCTGGTAGATCCGATCGAGTTTCTGTTCCTCCGATAGCTTGGTGAACCGCATCAGTTTCCGCAAGCTCATCGCATACTCTCGTACCGGTTCCGACTCTGCATTTTCACATGTTCCTCATATCTCGGTGGTAAGAAGTACTTCAGGAGTTCCGTCGTCAGCCCTGCCCAGCTTTTTATCTTGGTCGGTGTGGTATTCCACCAATCGCTTGCGGCTCCTTCCAATATAAAGGGCTTCGTCTGGACGAGCTGGTCCGTGTGAATTCCATACCCGGTCGCCCACTGCTCCATCTTACTAATGAATTCCAATGGGTTGCTTGACCATTAGAACCGGATATACCAGCTTCGTACTCGATCCACGATTTCTGTTTCTACCCTCCGCTCCACCTTCTTGTCCTTTCCCTCCTCCATTTCCTCCTTTTCTCCTCTGCCTCCGTTACCACCAGTGCTCGGATGGCTCAAGGATGGCCAGGAGTCGTCTCAGATACTTATTTGATTCATGTGGGGTTGCTGGAAGAGAATCCGACCCGGTTCCCAAAGGAGAAGATGAGGTAATAATACAATAATTGGGTCTTTATTCGTGAATAAAACAAAGTGTTCACAGTCGCTTCAGATGGGCTGCAGTCCTCGTGGCAAGATCGGCGGCTGGTTGGCTCGGGCGCGTCTGGTCTCGTCCCTAGGGTTGTACAGCTCGGGTGGGTGCCGGACTCCCAAGATGGCCTCTTACTCGGTCGTCGAGCCACGTCGCTGTTAGTTTTCCAACTGCTTGTGAACAAGAGATAGTTGAAAGAGACCGCTCCGGTCTGCCAGTTAACAGTTTGGAGGTCGGTTAGGTCTGCCAACGGTGAGAACAGTTTTGAGACCGATTAGGTCTGCTACTGGTGAGAACAGTTTCGAGACCGATTAGGTCTGCTAATGGTGAGAGTGGTTTAGAGGCCGATCAGGTCTGCTATTGATGAGAACAGTTTGTTGAGGCCGATTAGGTCTGCTAAGTATGAGACGAGTTGTAGAGGCCGATTAGGTCTGCTAAGTATAAGGAGAGTTTAGAGGCCGATGAGGTCTGCTAATGATGGGAACAGTTTAGAAGCCGATTAGGTCCGCTAAGTATGAGGAGTGTTTAGAGGCCGATGAGGTCTGCTAAAGATTGGAACAGTTTAGAGGCCGATGAGGTCTGCTAAGGATGAGGAGAATTTAGAGGCTGATGAGGTCTGCTAAGGATGGGAAGGGTTTTAGAGGCTGATTAGGTCTGCTAAGGATGAGAAGAGTTTAGAGGCCGATAAGGTCTGCTATGTATGAGAAGAGTTTTGAGGCCGATAAGGTCTGCTATGTATGAGAAGAGTTTAGAGGCCGATAAGGTCTGCTATGTATGAGAAGAGTTTAGAGGCCGATAAGGTTTGCTATTTATGAGAAGAGCTTAGAGGCTGATGAGGTCTGCTAATGGTACACGCGGGTCGGTGAACCGAGACGGAGAATGAGACGTAATATGCAAAGACAACTATGGTTAGTTAGTTACCACCTCCTGTGGCTCTGTCGATTCCTTACCGCTGATCCTGCTAATGGTAGCTTCTCCTCCTGGAGGTCTTGTCGCCGATCGCCGGCCGAACTGAATGCCTTCTAGAGGGCTGGGGTGCGCCTTATATAGCGGTTTGGCAAAGGATAGTGTGCCCGCATATCCCAACCGATTTTTATTGCGCGCGCGCGCATTGTGTTTCAATTCGAATGCCGGCTGTGCGTTTTACTTCATTTATTGATTCCATGTTTATGTTTTAACTAAATATATAATACAAATTTCTCTTGACTTGCCAAAAAAGTTTTTGTCACTGTTTTTACATTAGAAGTTTTTAAGAATGTAAGACTTGAAGGAGTAGCATGTTCTATAACGTCAGAGACAGCCAGCCGATGACGTAATAGATCGGTGCAGCGACTTTTTGGCAGACGCTAACAATATTCAAAACTGCAAAAACGCTTCAAGCGATATTTTGTGCACAAAAAATATTCGTATTATTAAATACACCCTTTGAAATATTATTGTTCTGCCTCCACGAAATAAGCCCAATACAATATATGTATATGATCTTAATATATAATTTTGATCGGAGCAATGCTTTATTTGAGTAGCTGATATATGATGATAAATAAATGAAATCATATGTTGTTTTGCTTTTCTTTGCCACTTCTTAATAATTCAATATATATGGATCTAGTGTTGAAAAGAATTTTTGCGTTAAGTCTCGCTCTTAGCTTCTCTCTTTTAGGGCGCTTTTCCACGTTATTTACAAGTGCGTGACAGGTGAATGTTAGAGAGAGAGGATCGTCTCTGTTGACACTTTGAAAATAGAAATCGATGCACACTCTTTATAAAGAGAGAAACTCGGTTTTTGAACAAACATAATATTTATATTATATTAATATTATCATTTTTCCTTTCTGACCTTTTATTAATCTTTTTTTACTATAGTAAAAATGTCAAATGTAAAAAAGGTAAAATTCTAGAAGCTTGAAGTTTGTTTTTCTTATGAGCTGGCAGGCGCTACAATCTTTAAGCCCTTAATCATAGGTTATGGTTACTTGGCTTTTCTCAGGTACTCTTTAATAATTGAATATATACTGATCTAGTGTTGAATAGAATGTAATTTTAATAAGAGCATTGCTCTTAGGAAATGTTAAATCTAAATGGAAGAACTCGCTCTTAGCTTACGGTGCTTTCCCGCGCTTTTCTTGAAAAAGTAAATAGTAAAAGAAAATAAAGAAGAAGGCAGTCAGTCGAAGACTAAATTTTGGTATTACAACAGCCGAGTGCGATTTTTAATTGATTTTTCCAGTTCTTAACGTTTTCTTGCCAACCAATAAGTGTTAAGCTCAATTTTAAACGTAAAGATTACATTTTTTAATAAAAAGTGGCATACATTAACGTAAAATTATATTTGTAAATTACAACGCGGTCGTGAGTGCTGTTGCTGCTTCCATTGACGTCGCTGCCGTTTTGCCCGCTGCTGTCTCGTCTCTGCACTCATTGCTCTTTTTAAAGACTTGCACTTATAATACGATTAATAATATAATATTATACCATATAATTATACTATATTGAAATAATCATAATTTAATACTTAAGTCTTTTTAAAGACTTCTTAACTTATTATTATTTATTTTTATCACATTTAATCTTAATATATTCTATAAATTTTACCATTTTTAAAAACTTACTCTTATATTTTTATTCATATAAGTACTCAGCGTATATAATCTTAATAGTACTAAAAGTTTAAGACTTTTTAAAGACTTGCACCTATAATACTATTTGTTGGGGTGATGGGGGTTGCTGGCCTGGAATTTTCCAAATATGCTGAAATAGAAACACTCGTAAAAAGCGAACACTTGAAACTGGTACTCAGCCAGCATGATGTCCGGACAGGTGTGCGGATCCGCACACTGGGCTCGATCCTGAGCACGACCTCTAGTTTCGTTTTCGCGTCGACCCTGGAGGGAATCGCCGTCGTACAGACCTTCTCGTCGCCAACATTGTTCATCGGTAACGAAAAGGCTGACGCCAACAAAGTGTAGATGCAGCTCATGGGGGTGCACGGATCGATGAGTGCTGCGGTCTCAAAGGTCTTCGACCCGGTCTCCAACATGACCAGCGTGGTCGATTCCGGGCGTTGTGGCGGTGAACTTCTACGCTGAGTTGGCGGATTTTGCCGGCGGGAACGCTGAAACGAGGCCGAAGCTGCTTGCCGGGTTGGCACCGGTTGGAGACGAGAGCGCGCTCGCGACCTGCTCGAGCATGTGGAGCAGCGTGTGGTGGGATCGGTCAAACTTCCTGCAACGATCACCGCTTCGGCAGTCTCCTGTGGAATGCTCGTGAGCGAGGCAATTGACCCAGTATTTGTTAATGGGGACTGCTCGCAGACGCTATTCAGCGCTGAGCTTTAGGAACCTCGCGCACTTCCGAAGAGGATGGATACCGCGGCAGACTCGGCAACGGTAAGATTGAATACCTCGGGTACGTCTGCTCTCCAAGGCACGAGCACTGCGTGCGTTTTGTTTACGAGGGGCCATGTTGCGGGCAGTTGAATGGCGAAAGGAGATCGAAAACGAAATAAAAAGAATGGATGATTAGTGCTAGTGAACTACACTTTTGCCACTGGACGTTTGACAACTCCACGTGCAGTACGGATATTAACTACACGGACGTTGCCGTCGGCTCCTGGGAAGACAAACTCAATTCTGCCGAGCCGCCACTCATTGGAGGGTAAATTGTCGTCCTTGATGACGACCATGTCATCGATGCGAAGATTTTTGGGTGGGGCCTGCCATTTAGTGCGCTTATGGAGTTCTTTGAGGTACTTTTCATTCCATCGCACACGGAACTGCTGATGGGGTCCCCCGACAAGGAAATGACCTGGCGTCAGGGCAAGCAAATCTGTCGGATCCTCAGACATAGGAGAGAGCGGCCTGGAGTTAAGGCACGCTTCTATTTTTGCCAAGAGCGTGGAGAGCTCTTCGAACCTGTATTTTCGTGTGGCAGTGCATTTGTAAAATAGTGTCATATGGGGTGCCGTCGGAGGAATAAATTGCCATTGCATCTCTTGATGACTATAGGCATTCGTCACCGACTCTTTTACAGCCTGAAAAAAATCGCGTGAAAGCAGGGTGGCACCGCCAACAAAGATTTTGCCATTGTCGGACAGGACTTAACGTGGACACCCTCTTCTGGATACAAAACGAGCGAAAGCGGCAAGAAACTTTTCGGTCGTTAAGTCAGATGTAGGCTCTAAATGGATGGCCTTGGTGGAGAAACAAACAAAAACTAACACATACCCCTTTGTGATAAGACCTGCTCTTCCCGTATAGTTCTTTATATCGGCGTAATCCATGCCAGTATACGTAAATGGTCGGGAGAACGATGCTCTTTCTTTGGGCAGGACAGCCATCAGTTGGCTTTGCAACCGCTTTTTGTGGGTCACACATACCTGGCACGAATTTACTACTGTTTTCATCAGGTTCTTAATTCTCGGAATTCAGTATTTAGACCGGGTGAGGCGCGATGTGTGAAATTCGCAAGGAGGCGAGAAACAAGGCATTTATACGGAAGAATCACTGAAGGCTTCAGCCGCAACACATCAGTTGGAGATGTCTACTTCCTGCACCGCTGTATGAAGCGATGAACATACGCGAGGACACGTAGTGCTTTCTCAAGCTTGGAAAAACGTTCCAACAACTTTTTAGAAAAAGCTTTTGCGCTCTCTGGACTTTCAGAGCACGCTTCTCCAGATCGGTCACCGGAACGTTATCGACCTGAGTTGCTGGATTATGCTCAGATTGAACATGAGACCAAATTTCTGTTTTTGTGGCCTGGGCGATCTTCGTCACCCTATTGGCTACAAATGTGGTCCACTGGCACGCTTGCTTGCTTAACCATGCAAGCACTATTGTGGAGTCCGTCCAGGAGTAAAGTTCGGAATTGATTGTAGGCATCTGTGGAATAATGGTGTAACGACCTGATTTGTGTGTCTGCTCGCTACGGAATACGTGCGGCTAGCTCAGTAGAGTTTGTGCGTTCGTCCCACCAAATTTATAGAATAACGTGATCACCCGGTTACCAGTAATAACACTCGCAGTTTCGTTCTCGGGTCTTTATTTGAGCTCAGTTTACAATGCACTTTAATTGTCCGGCCGCCTCTGCTCTCTCGTCGTAGCGTCGGACCTTCGCCTGGTATTGCCGCTGACGCGCGAGAAGGAAGGTCGAGGGCTTAGGGAAGCGTCACCGTTCCCAGACTGGGGTGAACAATTGGTGGGCTCTCAAAGGCATACGCCTCGCTAGCCACAACCTCTTGTCCCTTGCTCTGTTTCGGCCGGTCCCGCCAGACGCTTGTTCAGTTCCTTCCGACGCACCGCGCTATCGCCCGGGTACGCCGCAGTCCCTGTAGCAAGACGCCCAGTGAAAGACGAACGTTCCACCCTACCTTTTTCTTCTGTCGGTGCGGTCGGACCTGGATGTCCTGCTCGGCGGCCTGGTTCCCCTGTCTTGCCGCTTTCGTCGTTCTGGGTGGCGCGGACCTTCGTTGTTGGGCGCTCGTCGCGTGGTCTGAGAATTGTTGTCGTACGCAGACTCACGGAAGCTCACGGCTGTGATCCCCAAGGCAAACGCCTGTGGAACAGCAACGCGTCAACCCCACGTCTGGTTCGGACTGGTGGCGCCGGTACCACGCCTGCTTGGATTGCACGGACACACCAGGCTATCGCCTGGTTCAAGCACGCGATCTCCTACGCAGTCCACCGGGTCTACACCACAATCCCTGCCGCTTCCTCGGGTGCCCGCTTAGGTCTGGCCTCTCCTATTGTTTGCCTCCTGGCTACTCGTGCTTCGTCGTTTGGACCTCAGCTACCTGCGTCTCAGTTCGGAGACCTTCTCGTCCCGAACATCTTGACGTAGCGATCTTGCTCCTTAGTGACTATCACGGTCGTAGCTCCTCTGCTGACTTCGTTCTACGTTGCTGACTCGTACACTTGCTTTCCTTGACTGTCGGTCCCGCTTCCAGCGCTCGGCCTGTTTATATAGGCCACCTCTAACGGTTTATCCCTTTGGTCTCCAGTCTCCGGATCCAAAGTCCATGATTTTACCGTTGGCCCGGTCCAAAGTTCGATTTGTCCCGTTATTTTCCTTTGAGCCTGCTGACTCTCCAAACTCTCTTTTCAGCAAGTCCGGAGTCTCCATCCTCTCTCTCTCCATTTCCCGAGTCTCCAAACTCTCTTCCTCTAGAGTCTCCAAACTCTCTTTCTCCAGCCCAGAGTCTCCAAACTCTCTCTCTCTGGGCTTCGCACTGCCGTTACTACGCTTTGCCTTGTTGCGTAACTGGCAACGACAGGCCCTTCTTATGCGATTACTATTCGCATTTGTGCGGTGTTTTAACTCCTCAAAATGGCTGCAGCCGGAAAGCAATAACGCTCCGCACAGCTCCAGTCTTGGGACAGGTGCTACCCGGGTCTTCGCGGTTAGGAGTTGCACCATAATGGTGCTGCCCACTTCTACGCGGACATATATTGCCGCCCCATAAGCCCTTTGCGATGCATCGCAAAAGCCATGATGCTCGACCTTCAAATATGGATGAAACGAGAGCCAGCGTGAAATGCGTATCTGCTCTAGAAACGAATAACTTCGGAGAAAATTAAGCCATCGCTGAAAAAGATCATTTGGAATGTCTTCGTACCACCCAAGCTCCTGAAGCCAAATCTCCTGCATGAAAATTTTAGCTCAAACGATAAACGGCGCTAGCCAGTCTGCAGGGTCGAACAATTTTGCAATTTGGGACAGGATTTGGCGTTTTGTGAAGGACGTTTCAATAGCCAACTCTGGCGAAACAAAGAAGAATTCGGCGGAGGTTGCCTTCTAGCAAATACCGAGGGTTTTGGCAGTGCTTTCTGCATTGATCTCGAGAAAATCAGTATTTAAGAGATGGTCGCTCTGAATGGCCGCTAAAACTTCCTTTTGGTTGGAGGTCCATTTCCACAATGAAAATCTGGCGGAATTTAGAGCGTCTCGGAGCTCTGAATTCATGAGCTGAGCTTCTTCCGTGGAGTCCGCTCCGGCTAGAACATCATCCACATACATAAAATTTCGAATGATATTGCTAGCTTTTGGATGGCTGAGTTCTACGTCAGCTGCCAGCTGCTTCAGTACTCGGATGGCTAGGAAAGGCGCGTAATTGACTCCAAAGGTTACTGTTTTCAATTCGAAATCTCTGATATCCCCTCTAATATTTCGGAAAAGTATTCGCAGGAATGGAGTGTGTTTCGGATCTACCCAGATCTCTCGATACATTTTTTCGATATCGGCGCTGAACACGTATCGGAATGGTCAAGTCGGACTGTAAGACAGGGCCAGCATGAAGGATATCATTTAAACTGGTACCATTCGATGAAGGGCTGCAGGCATTGAATACAACACGGAGTTTAGTAGTTACGCTCTCCGGTTTTAAAACGGCGTGATGTGGCCTATAATAGGCGTTGCCATCATGGGTCGGAAGAACTTGTCGCATGTGCTTTAAATGGAGATATTCCTGGATCACCGAATCGTATCTTGCTTTTAAGGCCTCATCTCTTTTTAGATGCTGCTTATTTCTTAAAAACTGAGCCAACGCGAAAGACCCGGAATGCCCCAGCCCGTAACCGATATGTTCTGGGTCGCGAAAAGGCAGAGTAACGACATATTTGCCGCACTCGTCTCTCGTGGTCGTTTGAAGGAAATTGTGCTGAGGCTGACACTGGCCCAGTTAGTACCGAGCCGAAAATGGTCTCTTGCCCCTATTTGTGCGCTCTCATAGAATTTTGGATCCGCCAGTGGTAAATCGGGAAGACCCCGAAGGAAATTTTGCGGAATTGGGTAGGAGGGAAGATTTCCGGCTAGTTGAGGAAGGACATAGGCCGTCGTCTCCAACTGTAACGCGGCCTAGTCGGTAATCGGATGGTGAAACTGCAGAGCTTCTTGGACTAAGCTGCTACTGTTTGGTTTATGCCTGAGACTTGGGCTCGAGCCACCTGGAATGGCAATCTAATTAGATTGAACAGTCGCTCGGTTATGAATTTTGCCTCTGATCCGAAGTCGATCAGGGGGCGGGCCTTAAAGTTATTGCCCAAATGGGAAATATTGATCACGGCAGTGCCAAGAAGGATAGCTCTTGAGAACGTGGCGAAATAATTTTAAACACCGGCTTGCTCACTAGAAACGAAATTGGCTTGATTGGCAGAAATTGGCCTTACAGGATTTGAAGGACTTGAATTGCTGGAAAAGGGTTTGTTTCGGTTACGGCACGTAAAACAATTGTGCGGTCTTTTGCACTCACGAAGCTGATATCCCTTTTCAAAGCAGTTTAAGCAATAGTGCTTCCTTTTAATGTAGGCTAAGGCTTTTGTAGAAAACGCGGACATACACGAACAGGATGGTTTTCCTTGTTGCACAAGTCGCAACTTTTGGATTTTGGAGCCACTTTCGTCTCGTAGGTATTTATTTCTCTCGAGCGCCCACTTGAATTCATCGCTTTGGAGTGCGACTGACTTGGTACGGGCGGTCTCACATCATCGATGGTCTCTAGGGTTCGATGGCGTTCTGTGAAGAAGGTGTTTAGCTCTACCCATGTCGGGATGTCGGCTTTCTTATGGAGCGACTGCTCCCATAATGAGAGAGTTATCTTCGGGAGCTTGGATGAACAAAATATACCAGCAGGCAGTCCCAGTTCTCGATGTTGATGCCTGATTTCTAAGGCAGTCAAGCAACCTTGAACAGTACTTTGCAGTACCTTTAAGGCCGCCCCAGATTCCTTAGATATCGACTGCACTTTGAAAAGGATTTTCAATTGACTGTTTACCAACAATCGTTTATTTTCGAAAAGCTCTGTTAGGTTCTCCCACGCGGAAACCATCGTTGGTGAGAGGCGAAAACGAAACGATGGCATGCGCGTCGCCACTTGTTTTGGCATTTAAATGAAATAACTTTTCAACCGGAGTCAGCCGTGGATTATTGATATAAATGGCTGTGAAAAGATCCCGGAAAGCCGGCCAGCGAAGATAGTCGCCTGCGAAAACTTCTGTATCGCATGGAGGCAACCGACAGCCAGAGGAAATGTAGGACTGAGGCGCAGCGTTCGCGGCTGGGATGGACTGAGACGTGCCCTGTTCGATTTTATCAACGAGCTGGGCAACACACCTCTCATAGACTGAAAAGCAATAACTGTATTTAGCCCTGAGAATAGGCATGTTGCCTGCTGCCGCTTCGCCTGCTGACACAAGGCACTCGAAGGAGATGTTTAATTCCTTTTCAACCTTGTCCCATAGGATTCGGACTTGGTCGCGACGGACGCTAGGCATCGTGACGGTTGGAGCTGCAGATTCGGGAGTGTTGATCTGAGCCTCAAATTCACTTAAGCGGGCAGAAACCGAAATGAATTTGGCTAGCGCTAGATCGGAAGCAGCCATATTTTTAACTGTATGCTGTACTGTGGCATTGGATGGAGCAGCACAGTCGTCGGAAATCTGCGCAGGCGTTTTCACCGAAATGCTTGGAATTCTTTGACTCTTCGGCCCTTGTTGTGAAAAAATAGATCTAGAGTTTGTCAGCGGACAATTTCTTCTTATCGACCCCGTTTGGAACACTTGGAATGTAGAACACGGTCGAAAAAATGTTTATTAGAACGTAGAAAAAAAATTTTTTTTTTCCTTTACAACTGGAAATGAAAAAACTTGGAATGGTGGAATTGGAATCTTTTCTCCGCGTTGTAAGAACTTCTAAAAACAAACACAAATTAATATCCAAGCAATACAGGAAACAGTATTTGTCGGGTGAACGACTTATATTTGGCGGTCGTCTATTTATTTTATAAATTTTGGTTTACAAAGAAAATTTATTTTTGGAAGAAAAAATTATTGTGGTTCTTGTAGTTGTTGTGAAATTTTTAAAAAATATTGAAAAATGTATTTGTTAAAAAAGAAAAAACCGCTTTTAATTTATTGCTCGGAAAATGATTTGGAAATTTATGGAAAAAATTGATGGAAAAGAAAACGCCTTTTCCGCGTCGGCAATTGGAAAAAATTTTATTTGTTGCTTTGGACTTGCCGACGGGAAACAATTTACACTTTGGTAATTTTTTTAAGGAATGCAGATAATATGCAGATTATTTGGAATGGCCAAAGGGGATGTGTTGTTTGTTTTGTTATTGTATTCTTCGATAGCAAATTGTATTAAGTGGACTGCGAAGTTTAAGCAAAAAATGTGTTGCGAAAAGAATTTAGCTTGCGTTGGTGAAACGAGAACAGTGTTTTTGCCATTTTTGGCAGAGGTTTGACTTAGAAATTTGCACTAAACTTGGCACAAAGTTTTCACTTTTCACTTTTTCACATTTGGAATTTTGCACTTTTTTGAACTTTTTATTCTTTGAATTCTTAAAATTTCGGGATGAATATTTAAATATATTTGGAGATTTGGACTTTGACTTTCACGAATGAGGGTGAAAGAGAACGGTGGGTAATATGGCGGCGCCCGAAGGAATGAATCCGAAATCCGTTAGATTTGACAATAAATCTTACAGCAAATTGAAGGAAATTGGATTTTCGAATCTTTTGCTGCAGACCGGCAATTAAAAGGAATGGAAATTTCAAACTTATCTTGTAATTTGTTCACTGGTGGACAGAATTAAAAATCCAGGTGATCCGGCCCGAATGGATCAAAATGTTGGGGTGATAGGGGTTGCTGGCCTGGAATTTTCCAAATATGCTGAAATAGAAAGACTCGAAAAAAGCGAACACTTGACTTTTCGTAATTGCGCGGGCGCTACCGGGCCTATGTTTATTCGGCGAAAATCAATTAGACACTAATGCTTATTCTAATTAGCTAAGCTTTCCCGAGCGCAGCGCAGAGTTGGAGACCGAGAGAGAGTGAGAGGGAGCGGAGAGCGGGTGACAGTCCTCGCCCCGTAACTTGGACACTATTAATACTATAATACTATAATTATACCATATAATTATACTATATTGAAATAATCATAATTTAGGACTTACGTCTTTTAAAAAACTTCTTAACTTATTATTATTTATTTTTTTCACATTTAATCTTAATATATTCTATAAATTTTACCATTTTTAAAAGCTTAATCTTATATTTTTATTCATATACGTACTCAGCGTATATAATCTTAATAGTACTAAAAGCTTAAGTTATTTTAAAGACTTTTACTTATAATACTATAAATTTAGTTAGGTTGGTTCTATTAATAATAATTTAAGCTTAAGTCTTTTTATATACTTTTTTTAACCTAATATTATTTCGCTTTTTTCCAAAGTTAATTTTAATCTATTCTACAAATTCTATAAATAAATATAAATATAAGAATTATACTCTTTAAAATAATAATTTTTATATTTAAATAAATACTTATTTTACATATTTACAACGCTGCAAGCGTTAGTCTTTATAAAGACGTATTCTTCTAATTCTATTAATAAAATTATATTGATATTTAAAATAATAATGTAAGCTTGAGTCTTTTTAAATACTCATTCTTATATTATTATTTTTCTATTAAGTATTTTTTTTGTGTTCAATAAATAATAACTTCTAAATATTTAATGTATATATTTATAAATATTTTATAAAGTCGTGAATATAATTCTTAGAAGTGCCTCGTCTAAATAGACCCACTGCTTCTCAACGTGCAAGAACGCAATTGTTGAGAAATAGGATAAATGGGCAAAATGAAGGATATGCAGAGGTGGAGAGAGTGGCAAATACAGTATCTCATCTTAGGCGTAGGGAAGACTCGTTAGTCAGGAATGCAGAACGGGGCGCAAAGGTTGAGACGCTTGAATCGTCCTGTTCGTGCGGTTAAAGAAAAGTCTAACTCTCAGTCTCGTTCTCAAAGGCGTCTGGAACCTGCTCTTCGCGCAGTTAAGTAAGCAGCCGATACTCGACGTCGTTCTAAAGGCGACAAAATAGCGAGAATCGAGCTGTGAAGCAGGTTCAAAATACTGCTGGCATTGCGAAAGGCGCTTGGATCTTGCTCTTCGCGCAGTTGACCAAGCAGCCAATACTCGACGTCGTTCTGAAAAGCGACAAAATAGCGAGAATCGAGCTGTGGAGCAGCTTCAAAATACTGCTGGCCATAGGGAAAGGCGCTTGGATCCTGCTCTTCACGCAGCTGAGCAAGCAGCGAGTACTCGGCGCCGTTCAATTAGACGTTTTGATCCCGCTCTTCGCGCAGTTGAGCGAGCAAGCGATACTCGACGTCGTCCTGAAAAACGACAAATTAGCCAGTTTAGGGTTATAGAGCAGGAACAAAACACTGCCAA
Organism: Drosophila yakuba; assembly: GCF_016746365.2. Classification (NCBI taxonomy): domain Eukaryota; kingdom Metazoa; phylum Arthropoda; class Insecta; order Diptera; family Drosophilidae; genus Drosophila; species Drosophila yakuba. The sequence goes on along the minus strand of NW_025048821.1, from coordinate 79,043 downwards.
CCAATAGAAGAAGACGCTTTGATATCGTGTATAGCGCGGGTCAGCAAGAAGCAAATACCCTGCTTAGAGCACTGGCAAAAGATACACAGGAACGCTTATTAGAAAGAGAGCGTGATATGGCTAACAGAGCTAGGGCTGGACCGGTAGGGATCGCAGGGCAGTCGAGCAGGAGAAAAATACACTTGCTCGACGAAGCGCGCGATTAGCTGCTCGACAAGCGATCGATGCAATTAGAAATATAAGTAAATGAGTTAGGCAGTACAGAAGCCTTAGTGATAATAGGGAAGCAGAAAATCTTCGGAATGCAATTCGAAGTCAGGAAATTAAGCTTGATGTAGCTCAGGAAAATAGGACTAATGGATTCAGACCTAGCAACATTTAATAGGAATGTTAAGCTTGGCCTAGATCAGATTTGCTTTTGTTGCAAAGGATTGTGGTTCCCCAAGCCAATAAGTAAGCTTTCTAGGTCTTATTTGGAAGAACATTGCGAGTTCAGGGAAGAGATATACCAAAATGGAAGACATCTTGCTTTCGCTGGTAATCTTTTCCAGTTTTGAAAAACTTGTCACAGCAATATTAAAGCCGGCCGAAAGCCCAAAGGTGCCATTTCAAACGGCTCAGATTTCCCAGAAATTCATAGCTCTTTGAGGGGCCTAACTCCCTTGGAAGAACGACTGACTTCACCTCGCCTTCCATTTATGGTAATTAAGGCAAAAGGTCATGAGCGTCAAAGTGCTATTAAAGGAGCAGTTGTTAAGGTCCCTATTCCAGTAAGCAATATCGTGACGTCTCTTCCACGAGCTTTCAATGAAGCAGAGGTAATTCAGCTCCACCTCAAATGAAGAATGAAATACGGACATGATTTCATGGCGGAAACCATACGGCCTACCAAAATTGCTGACGATATTAGGTATTAAGTTAATACGGAGCTTTATAGAAAGCACAATGTGTCAGTTAACGAGCAGTGGATCTCTGACTTCACATCCGAAACTGTTCCATTTATACCATTTCAAGCTGATGTAGCCTTTGTTGAGGACAACTATGAAATGATGAAAACTCGGAGGCGCGTAATTCTGATCAGAATACAGAAGCTGAATAACTACATCCTGCAGGACAAGAAACTTTGCTTGAGAATAACCAGACACATACTGTAGGAATGACGAGAATTACAATAGCTCCAGGTGAGGGCCAAAAACCTCTCGACGTAATTCTCGATGCTGATTCTGAAGAACTGGCATTCCCTAGCATATATGCTGGCATTAAAAGACCATCTTCAGAATGTTACACAACCATAGTTAGATCAGATCTTAGGAATGTAGATAGACGAGGTTGTCGAACTGATAAGTTGTTCTTCAATTATAAGAAGTTGGAATTAATCAAAATTCGAAATAATATTTCAACTTGCTTACGTAAGCGGAGCGCCGCCAGTGCCATTACAGCTGCTAACGTCATGAATAAAGATTTTATGGGCAACCTCATTTGTCATGATGAGGGATATAGGATCCTTAGGGATATTCGCACGTCTCCTGCTCACTGGGAATATGAAAAGAAAAAGGTCATGGCCACGATTCGCCAATTTGGGCTGGAAACTTTTTTCATAACATTATCGGCCGCTGAAACTAGGTACCCAGAGCTGTTAGTACTACTCAAGCGCAATGTAGATAGGGTTAATATCAATCAAGAAGAACCTACAAACTTGCAGTTTAGGGAAAAGGCGCGCCTTATAAGAACAGACCCAGTGTAGGGAAGTTTTAAAACTTATGAAAAACTTACTGGCGAGTTGAGTTTCAACAGAGAGGTTCGCCTTATATTCACGTCATGTTTTGGCTGGAAGATGCCCCAAAAGTGGATTTAAGCAATGAAGAGTCTATGTGTAGTGCAAAAGCCTTCATTGATCAGTTTGTAACGGTGGATGTTACAAAGCCAGATTTGGCTACGTATTTTGAATACCAAAAACATAAGCACGGGCATTCGTGTCTTAAAAAAGTGCGGGAACAATCTATTTGTCGTTTCGGTATTCCATACCCTCCAATGCCCCATTTTCAAAGGATTGCTGAATAGATACGAACAAAGACCAGATTTCCATGAAGGCCTTTGTTTAGCCGATGGCGAAGGCCATGACGTTTTAGGAGATGTATATTTCCGCTTCGAGATGGCAGCAGATTTATACGGGAAGGAAATAAGGCTAGTATTATAGGCCTTATAATATTAATCAGATGGGATCAATAGTAATGCTTTTTTCTCCTTGGCGAAAGGAACCGGTAGATTTAATTCAAAGAAATTGCGAGAAATTTTATAAGGAGAATGAGGAGGCTATAAAAGTCAACTTTAAAAGGAAAAATGGAATAGACAGTTTAGAAGACGCGCTTACAAGGGCCATAGAAGTAGATAATAGTGAAGAAAATCAAGAAGAGGAGGCCGAACCTAATGAGGGGTTTAGGGCACTAGCAATTCCTGAAATATCTTCTCAAACTAATGTTTTTAACTGGAACAACAATTTGTTAGATGTTGATCCGGATAGCAAAATCCGGGTAATAAAGCTTCCTCCACTTATATCCCCTTTAAACTAAGCAAATTTAGTTAGATCTCTAAATTTGGAGCAAAAAACTTTCCATACACAAGTTTTGCATAATGCAAGGACAGATACAACCCGTAGGTGGCGGAGCAGGTGTCGGCAAAAGTAGACTAATATCTACTTTATTTCAGTCCCTATCCAAGGAGTATAATGGTAGTGTAGGATGCGACCCAACTTCTGTAAAAATTTTACTGTGTGCTCCCACAGGCAAAGCTGCATTCGGAATCGGAGGATCCACCCTTCATTCCATGTTCTCCCTCCCTGTAAACCAGCCTGGGTCCGCATATGGAAGTTTAAGCCCTGATTTGTTGAATACCCTTCGTTCAAGATTTCTTGGTCTTAAAATTCTTATAACAGACGAAATTTCTATGGTCGGTGCAACAATGTTTTCCCATTTGGACTCTCGCCTAAAGCAAATGTTTTCTGATGACAATACTCCTTTCGGAGGTATCGGGTTCGGCGATCTTAGACAATTGCGGCCCTTATGTGATCGCTAGATTTTTCAGGCCCCGTCGCATGATTCATACAGCGCTTTATTTGGATCGTATCTGTGGAGTCCTTTTAGGTTTTTTGAACTCACAGAGATAATGCGACAGCGAGATGACCAACCGTTTGTAAATGCACTTAATAACATGGCATCCGGACAAATGACGTCTGATGATATTAGCTTGCTTAGATCTAGAATTTCCAATAAAAGTCAAATTCCAAATGACTCAATTCACCTTTTTACAAGTAATCAGGACACAGATCGGTACAATAAGGAGAAGCTTAACTCGATTCCCACTGCACAATTTCTCTCGGAAGCTTTACCCTCAGTTAAGTTCGCTCAAATAAGCTTAGAGCAGAGGAACAGATGTCTGGAAAAAACTAGATTCCTATAAACATCTGAGACACAAGGATTGTGTACCTCTCTGAATTTAAAAGCCACTGCCAAATATATAATGACGGTCAATGTAGATACATCAGATGGTCTCGTAAACGGAGCCACTGGTGTCCTTAGGTAGATAGGCTACTGTCCAACACGTCCAACACTCCAGATCTGCTTTGGATACAATTTTTAGATGAAAGCATAAGAGTAAGTGCGCGTTCCAGGCGCAGACATTGAGAGGAGGCTTAATGGACGCCGATTTCGAAAATTATAAATGTTTTCAAATTAATTCTAATCAGGCAACTACAATTGACCGAAAGCAGTTTCCAGTGGTTTCTGCAGGTGCAATAACTATTAATAAAAGTTAAGGAGCTACGTACAGTAAAGTGGTAGTTCATACTAACTCCAGCATGAAGAGAACTGCGCTGTATGTAGCCTGTAGTAGAGCCACCAGTGCGGCAGGTCTCATTATTATTGGACCTTTTGTCTCCCCAAGATCCGCTCAGTATTCAGCTTCAAGAATTGCGTTCCACTAAGCTACTGAATACCCATTTCGATTGTTTAATCAATAGTCCGTACCTATTTTTTTCCATATTTTTTTCCATAATACGGAAAGTTTACACTGCCACATAAGCGATGTTTGTTCCGATCGTCTAGTGCTTAGGTCTTCTCTTTTGTGCTTCGTTGAAGCATCAATATATTAAAATGAGGAATATAAAATTCCTGGGTTTACCATAGCAGTAAGATTAGCGGACCCCAACCTAAAAAGAGGCATTCTGTTTTTTTTCCGAAACGAACTATTTGAGAATATTAGTCTTTGCTCAAGTGGTAGACTTTTTCCAAATGTTTCAAATTTAGCCTCTTCAATGTTTTAGTTTGCTATCTTTAGGGATTCTTGTTTTATATAAAAGTCCTATCCCTACAACCAATAGCAATACGCATATTGATTGGGCGTTTTCAAATATTTTCGATAATCGGACCATTACGCGCACGTACAGTTACCACAATGGTGTATTAGTTAGCGTTAGGGAGGCAGATTAATTAAATATAAACTAAATATGTATATATTTTTGAATTTTTTATAGTTATTAGATGTATTTAGTATTAAATAGGGAAAGGCGCTTCGATCCTGCTCTTCGCGCAGTTTAGCAAGCAACCGATACTCGACGTCGTTCTGCAAGCGTCAAGATAGCGAGAATCGAGCTGTGGAGCAGGTTCGATATACTGCTGGCCATAGGGAAAGGCGCTTGGATCCTGCTCTTCGCGCAGTTAAGCAAGCAGCCAATACTCGACGCCGTTCTATTAGACGTTTTGATCAAGCTCTTTGCGCAATTGAGCATGCAGCCGATACTTGACGTCGTTCTGCAAGGCGGCAAAATAGCGAGAATCGAGCTGTGGAGCATGGGGAAAGACGCATGGAATCTGCTCTTCGCGCAGTTGAGCAAGCAGCCAATACTCGGCGCCGTACTCTTAGACGTTTTGATCTCGCTCTTCGCGCAATTGAGCAAGCAACCGATACTCAACATCGTTCTGAAAAACGACAATTTAGCGAGCTTAGGGTTATGGAGCAGGAACAAGACACTGCCAACCATAGAAGAAGGCGCTTGGATATCGTGTATGGCGCGGGTGAGCAAGAATCAAATACCATGCGTAGAGCACTGGCAAGAGATACACAGGAACGCTTATTAGAAAGAGAGCGTGATAGGGCTAACAGAGCTAGGGCTAGGGCCGGTAGGGATCGCAGGGCAGTTGAGCAGGCGAGAAATACACTTGCTCGACGAAGCGCCCGATTAGCTGCTCGACAAGCGATCGATGCAATTAGAAATATAAGTAAATGAGTTAGGCAGTACAGAAGCCTTAGTGAGAATAGGGAAGCAGAAAATCTTCGGAATGCAATTCGAAGTCAGGAAATTGAGCTTGATGTAGCTCAGGAAAATAGGACTAATGGATTCAGACCTAGCAACATTTAATAGGAATGTTAGGCTTGGCCCAGATCAGATTTGCTTTTGTTGCAAAGGATTGTGGTTCCCCAAGCCAATAAGTAAGCTTTCTTGGTCCTATTGGGAATAACATTGCGAGTTCAGGGAAGAGATATACCAAAATGCAAGACATCTTGCGTTTAGTGGTAATCTCTTTGAGGGGCCTAACTCCCTTGGAAGAACTACTCAAATCACCTCACCTTCCATTAATGATAATTAATTCAATAGGTCACGAGCGTCCAAGTGCTATTAAAGAAGCAGTTGTCAATGTCCCTATTGCAGTAAGCAATATCCTTTTCCACGAGCTTTCAATGAGGATAAGGTAATTCAGCTTCACCTTAAAGGAAGAATAGAATATGGACATGATTTTATTGCAGAAACCATACGGCCTGCCGAAATTGCTGACTCTATTTAGTTAATACTGGAATACTGAATTTTATAGAAAGTACAATGTGTCAGTTAACGAGCAGTGGATCTCTGACTTCACATCCAATACCGTTTCATTCGTAGCATCTCAAGCTGATGTAGCCTTTGTAGAGGGACAACTAGCCATCCAGCAGGAGGATGAAAATACGGAGGCGCGTAATTCTGATCAGAATACAGAAGACGAAGAACTAAATCCTGGAGGACAAGAAACTTTGCTTGAGAATAACCAGACGCATAATACAGGAATGAAGAGAATTACAATAGCTCCAGATGAGGGTTAAAAGCCTCTCGACGTAATTCTCGATGCTGATTCTGAAGAACTAGCATTCCCTAGCATATATGCTGGCATTAAAAGACCATCTTCAGAAAGTTACACAACAATAGTTAGATCAGAACTTAGGAATGCAGATAGACGAGGTTGTCGAACTGATAAGTTGTTCTTTAATTATAGGAAGTTGGAATTAATACAAATTCGCCTCCAGTGCCATTAACGTCCTGAATGAAGATTTTATGGGCAACCACATTTGTCATGATGAGGGATATAGGATCCTTAGGGATATTCGCACGTCTCCTGCTCACTGGGAAGATGAGAAGAAAAAGGTCATGGCCATGATTCGCCAATTTGGGCTGGAAACTTTTTTCATAACTTTATCGGCCGCTGAAACGAGGTAGCCAGAGCTGTTAGTACTGCTCAAGCGCAATGTAGATAGGGTTAATATAAATATAAAACTTGCAGTTTAGGGAAAAGGCGCGCCTTATAAGAACAGACCCAGTGACGTGCGCTAGATATATTGATTACAGATATAGGGAAGTTTTAAAACTTATGAAAAACTTACTGGCGAGTTGAGTTTCAACAGAGAGGTTCGCCTCATATTCACGTCATGTTTTGGCTGGAAGATGCCCCAATAGTGGATTTAAGCAATGAATAGTCTATGTGTAGTGCATCATTGATCAGTTTGTAACGGTGGATGTTACAAACCCAGATTTGGCTACGTATTTTGAATACCAAAAACATAAGCACGGGCATTCGTGTCTTAAAAAAGTTCGCGAACAATCTATTTGTCGTTTCCGTATTCCATACCCTCCAATGCCCCATTTGGAAAGGATTGCTGAATAGATACGAACAAAGACCAGATTTCCATGAAGGCCTTTGTTTAGCCGATTTTTCAGCTAATTATGAGTTTTCGAAAAGCCGTAGAAGTACTCGTCAAAAGGCAAATAGTGACGATGACACGGAAGAAGGCCATGACGTTTTAGGAGATGTATATTTTCCGCTTCGAGATGGCAGGTGATTTATACGGGAAATAAATAAGGCTGGTATTATTAGGTATAGGCCTTTTAATATTAATCAGATGGGATCAATAGTAATGCTTTTTTCTCCTTGGCGAAAGGAACAGGTAGATTTAATTCAAAGAAATTGCGAGAAATTTTATAAGGAGAATGAGAAGACTATTAAAGCGAACTTTGAGAAGTATAATGCAATAGACAGTTAGAAGACGCGCTTAGAAGGGCCATGGAAGTAGATAATAGTGAAGAAAATCAAGAAGAGGAGGCCGAACCTAATGAGGGGTTTAATGCACTAGCAATTCCTGAAATATCTTCTCAAATTAATGTTTTAAACTTGAACAACAATTTGTTAGATGTTGATCCGGATAGCAATATCCGGGTAATAAAGCTTCCGCCACTAATATCCCCTTTAAACTAAGCAAATTTAGTTAGATCTCTAAATTTGGAGCAAAAAACTTTCCATACACATGTTTTGCATAATGCAAGGACAAATTGAACCCGTTATGAGTTCGTAGGTGTCGGCAAAAGTAGACTAATATCTACTTTATTTCAGTCCCTATCCAACGAGTATAATAGTAGAAAATTTTGCTGTGTGCTCCCACAGGCAAAGCTCCATTCGGAATCGAGGGTCCACTCTTCATTCCATGTTCGCTCTCCCTGTAAATCAGGCTGGGTCCTCATTTAGAAGTTTAAACCTTAAAATTCTTATAATAGATGAAATTTATATGGTCGGTGCAACAATGTTTTCTCATTTGGACTTTCGCCTAAAGCAAATTTTTTCTACTGTTGAAACTTCTTTCGGAGGTATTTCGGATATTGTGCTCGGCGATCTTAGACAATTGCGGCCCTTATGTGATCGCTAGATTTTTCAGCCCCCGTCGCATGATCCATACAGCGCTATATTTGGATCGTATGACCAACCGTTTGTAAATGCACTTAATAAATGCACTTATCCGGCCAAATGACGTCTGATGATATTAGCTTGCTTAGATCTAGCATTTCCAATGAAAGTCAAATTCCAAATGACTCAATTCACCTTTTTACAAGTAATCAGGACACAGATCGGTACAATAAGGAGAAGCTTAACTCGATTCCCACTGCATAATTTCTCTCGGAAGCTATACCCTCAGTTAAGTCCGCTCAAATAAGCTTAGAGTAGAGGAACAGATGTCTGGAAAAAACTAGATTCCTAAAAACATCTGAGACACAAGGATTGTGTACCTCTCTGAATTTAAAAACCACTGCCAAATATATAATGACGGTCAAATATATAATGACGGACCATCTGATGTATCTAGATGGTCTCGTAAACGGAGCCACTGGTGTCCTTAGGGAGATAGGCTACTGTCCAACACGTCCAACACTCCAGATCTGCTTTGGATACAATTTTTAGATGAAAGCATAGACATGGACATTGAGAGGAGGCTTCATGGACGCCAATTTCGAAAATTATAAAAAGTTTTCAAATTAATTCTAACCAGGCAACTACAATAGACCAAAAGCGTTTCCAGTGGTTCTTGCAGTAGCAATTACTATTCATAAAAGTCAAGGAGCTACGTACAGTGGTAGTTCACACTAACTCCAGCATGCAGAGAACTGCGCTGTATGTAGCCTGTAGTAGAGCAACAAGTGCGGCAGGTCTTTTCATTATTGGACCTTTTGTCTCCCCAAGATCCGCTCACAATAGACGAAATATGGTCTGAAAATGTAAGTCCAAAGAGCACCCACTTAGAGTGTTAGTCGCGTGTATTGAGTTGGCACGACAAAAGGTCATAATTTTATACTTGGAGCCATTTACGTTTAATACGTTATCAGGGCACCAGGATTGAAAGCTATCTAGATCGTATTGTAAGTCCAAATCGCGAGAAATGTCCTTATATTGCAGGCAAAATTTTACATCATCAGCTTACGCGAATGTTTTATTGTAAAGGGAAGGTCGTTAATAAATAAGGTAAAAAGAAGCGGACCTAGGTGACTCCCTTGTAAGACACCGGATGTGACGCGGAGAAAACAAGAAAGAGAATTTTTAAAGAGGACACTTTGCGTCCTGCCATTCAGATAACTTAGAATCAAATTTAGGAGATCAACAGGTAAACATAATAAATCAGTTTTTTTTTAATAAAAGTGAATGATTAACAGAGTCGAATGCTTTACTAAAATCCGTATTGATCACCTCGGTTTGAAGATTATTTTTGAAGCTCTGTACTACGAAGGAGGTTAGCTCCAGAAGGTTAGTAGTTGTTGAATTGCGTTTCATGGACCCATGCTGACATGGTGATATAATAGAAATACAAAGGTGCTGCAAATGGAGTAATGGAGGAGTGAGAAAGCTTAGGGATAGCAGACAATTTGGAGATTCCTCTGTACTTGCTTCCATCCGACTTGCTACCTTTTTTTATGGAGAAGGATCACAAAGGACTCCTTCCATATCTTCCATATCGTGATCTGGCCACGTGTGGGAAGTTTAATTCCCACGGCCCTTTTTTCCATTTATACCCGTTACTCGTAGACTAAAAGGGTATACTAGATTCGTTGAAAAGTATGTAACAGGCAGAAGGAAGCGTTTCCGCCCATATAAAGTATACATATTCTTGATCAGGATCAATAGCCGAGTCGATCTGGCCATGTGTGTCTGTCCGTCCGTCTGTCCGTCCGTATGAACGTCGAAATCTGAGGAACTATAGCTAGAAAGTTAAAGCTTAGTAAGATTCAGCATGCAGACTCCAGAGACATAAAAGCAGCGCAAATTAGTCGATTCATGTTTCCACGGCTCTAAAACGCCCACATCCGCCCAAAACTGCCACGCCCACACTTTTGGGAAATGTTTTGATATTTTTTAATAGTTTTATCAGGCTTACAAATTTCTATTGATTTGCCAAAAAAATATTTGTCACGCCCACTCTAACGCCCACAAACCGCCCAAAACTGCCACGCCCACACTTCTGAAAATTATTTTGATATTTTTTCATAGTTTTATTAGTCTTGCAAATTTCTCCCGATTTGCCAAAAACATGTTTGCCACGCCCACTCTAACGCCCACACAGACTGCCCAAAACTCCATTACATTACAAGTTTTTAAGAATGTAAGACTTGAAGGAGTAGTATGTTCTATGACGTCAGAGACAGCCAGCCGATGACGTAATATGACGTAAACAATATTCAAAACTGCAAAAATGCTTCAAGCGTTATTTTGTGCACAAAAAATATTCGTATTATTAAATACACCCTTTGAAATATTATTGTTCTGCCTCCACGAAATAAGCCCAATACAATATCTGTTTAAATATGATCTTATTATCTTTTACACGTTATTTACAAGTGCGTGGCAGGTGAATGTTAGAGAGAGAGGATCGTCTCTGTTGACACTTTGAAAATAAAAATCGATGCACACTCTTTATAAAGAGAGAAACTCGGTTTTTGAATAAACATAATATTATCAATTTTAATATTATATTAATACTATCATTTTTCCTTTCTGACCTTGTATTAATCTTTTTTTACTATAGTAAAAATGTAAAATGTAAAAAAAGTAAAATTGTAGAAGCTTGAAGTTTGTTTTTCTTATGAGCTGGCAGGCGCTACAATCTTTAAGCCTTTAATCATAGGTTATGGTTACTTGGCTTTTCTCAGGTACTCTTTAATAATTGAATATATACTGATCTAGTGTTGAATAGAATGTAATTTTAATAAGAGCATTGCTCTTAGGAAATGTTAAATCTAAATGGAAGAACTCGCTCTTAGCTTACGGTGCTTTCCCGGGCTTTTCTTTAAAAAGTAAATAGTAAAAAAAAATAAAGAAGAAGGCAGTCAGTCGAAGACCAAATTTTGGTATTACAACATCTTTTTAAAGCCGAGTGCGATTTTTAATTGATTTTTCCAGTTAACATTTTTTTGCCAACCAATAAGTGTTAAGCTCAATTTTTAATGTAAAGATTACATTTTTTAATAAAAAGCGGCATACATTAATGTAAAATTATATTTGTAAATTACAACGCGGTCGTGAGTGCTGTTGCTGCTTCGATTGACGTCGCTGCGATTTGGGCCGCTGCTGTCTTGTCGCTACGCCCATTGCTAAGTATCAAATTTGTAGTTGATTTTACTTTTTTCTACCCATATTAATATAAGAACTGAGCCTTTTTAAAGGCTTATTCTTATATTTTTATCCATATACGTATTCAGCGTATATAAACTTAATAGTACTAAAAGTTTAAGTCTTTTTAAAGACTTGCACTTATAATACTATTAATACTATAATATTTTATTATACCATATAATAATAATAATTTAAGACTTAAGTCTTTTAAAAAACTTCTTAACTAATTATTATTTATTTTTTTCACATTTAATCTTAATATATTCTATAAATTTTACCATTTTTAAAAGCTTACTCTTATATTTTTATTCATATAAGTACTCAGCGTATATAATCTTAATAGTACTAAAAGTTTAAGTCTATTTAAAGACTTGTACTTATAATACTATTAATTTAGTTAAGTTGGTTCTAATAATAATTATTTAAGCTTAAGTCTTTTTATAGACTTTTTAACTTAATATTATTTCGCTTTTTTCCACAGTTAATTTTAATCTATTCTACAAATTCTATAAATATAAGAATTATACTATTGAGCGGCAGAATTTTATAAGAGAAACACCGTGTGTTCGCTGCGGAATTTTATTTGCGACTAAACGATGAACGAAAGAAATGACAAAATTATTATACATATTTTCTTATTCCTAATTTGTTAGAGCGGGATAAATCTATGATCGAAATACAAGCGTGCATTGTATACATACAGGGCATATACAGGGCCTCTATTTTCTACACCCTTCCTCAATGCATGCATGTTTACAAATTATATTTAATACAAATTTAGCATTTCTGTAAACAATTCGTGTTTGGTCTTCGGAAGGTTCTTGGTCAAAATATCTGCTATCATTTCAGTTGTACATTTATGTAAGACGGGGTATTGGGACTTCTCAACAAAAGCAGTACTCGAGTAGATTTAAGAAGAGAGCAGTAGCAACAGCAGAGCGACAGAAGCAGGAGAAGCGACAGCAGAGCAGCAGCAGAGCGACAGAAGAGAGCAGTAGAAACAGCAGAGCGACAGAAGAGAATAGCGACAGCGAAGAAGCAGGAGAAGCGACAGCAGAGCAGGAGCAGAGGGAGAGAAAAGGATTCGGGGAGTGGAAGTCAGCAGATACGGACGTCACAGAACGAGTGAAGAAAGCGGAAAAAACCAAAGCAGAAAACTTAAACTAAACTTGTAACATTCATCGTTAATAATAATACTGATATTTAAATACCTATAATAAAAACCAAAGTTGAGTAAATCTCATCTTACATTTGGGGGCTCGTCCTAACCTGAAAATTGCAAGTGACGCCGTCCCGAAAAGTCTCAAAAGAAGAGTTTGACAGACGCCGGTTAGCAACGGGGAATGCGTGTGAGTGAGAAGGAAATTAAGCAAGAGCCGTCGCGGATTCCAATTTCAAAAGGAAAACAGCCATATTACACAAGGTCAGTGGCTGCAGCAGACAAAAAGATTAAAATGAGTACGCCGTTGGAAAGCGATTGCGAAATAAGTGGAAATGAAAATACGAAAGAAATGAAAATCGTGCAAGAACTTGTCGCAACAAGCGGAGAGCAATGTGGGAACGCAAGAAGCAACATGCAGAATCTTGTCGCAACAAGCGGAGAGCAAGGTGGGAATGCAAGAAACAACATGCAGATTCATGTCGGGACAAGTGGAGAGCAACGTGGCGCAGCTGGTTTAATCGAAAGCAGCTCGATTGATGAAAATACAAGAACGCTGAAAGATTTAGTGCAGCTTCTTGCTATTAAGATTGGAGCGGAGGAGCGAAACAACGGTTGCTCGATTACGGCAGAAAGCTTTGCGAAGATCATTCCAGAGTTTGACGGAGAGTCCATGCCGGTTAAAAATTGGTTTGAAAATTTTGAGATGAATGCGGCAGCCTACGATCTGAACATTAAGCAGATGTATGTTCAGGCTCGCGCCAAAATGACGAACACAGCGAAGTTGTTTTTGGACTCTACGTATGTACACCAATACTCAGAGATGCGTATGCTGATGGAGACAGAGTTCAGTCGACAATATGTGTGCAGCGCGGATGTACACGAGCAGCTCCGCGACCGCAAGAAACGCAAGCAGGAATCTTTTCACGAATACCTACTACAGATGAAAAAGATCGCTTCACTTGGCAACATTGATGCACGTTCAGTTATCCGCTATGTTGTTGACGGCTTGAACATGAGAAGTGATTTCAGATACTCTCTCTACAGTTGCAAGTCTTACAAAGAACTACAGGAGCAGTATGAGGTGTTCGACCGTGTGGTCGAGAAGCCATTTAATCCTAACGAGGGAAAGTGGACGTCGAGCCAGAAAAAGCAGCACGAGGGACAGCACGACAGGAAGAGTCACTGCTTTAACTGCGGATCATTAGATCATCATCGTAAGGACTGCAAGTCTGCTGTAAAATGCTTCAGTTGCAACAAAGAGGGTCACATGTCAAGAGATTGCCCTGGGTCAGCTGCTGGCGTCCAAGTCGTACGCAGCTCAAGTCGCATGAAAAATGTCACTATCAACAATGTGGCAGTGGAGTGTCTGGTAGATACGGGAGCCGATGTATCTATACTGCGCAAGTATATCTTTAACAAGATACCAAATGTTACCCTGGAGAGGTGTGCGTCGAAGCTTCGTGGGCTGGGAAGGAAGATTACGTGCACAGTTGGCTACTTTTTGGCGGAGGTTGCGGTGGACAAGGAGATGACTAGACACAAGTTCGTCGTAGTGGAGGATGAAGACATCGAGTATGATGCGCTGCTCGGTTTTGATTTTGTATCGAAGTTTGACTTTTCGCTGTCGGCCGACGGATACAAGTTTTCTTCCCCGCTGGGGGAGAAAGCTTGTGAGGAACCAAATCAGATGAGTATTTACAACATAATAAATTCAGATGATGAAATAGATGTTCCTCCGCAGTTCGCTAAAGAGGTGTCGCTGCTGATCAATAACTACAAGGCAGTGGATTCGGTAGCCGAAGTTCCAGTGAGGCTAAGAATCGTTCCGGATGGTGAAATCATCCCATTTCGTCAATCCCCAAGTAGATTTGCGATTGCCGAAGAGAATGACGTGGAAAAGCAGATCAACGAATGGTTAGATGCTGGAATCATTCGCCCATCTACATCTAACTTTGCTAGCCGTCTTGTACTGGTGAGCAAAAAAGATGGCACACGGCGTATTTGCGTCGATTTTCGAAAGCTGAACTCGATGGTTTTGAGAGACTGTTTTCCCGTTCCTATAATCGACGACGTTCTGCAAAAGCTGCAAAAAGCACGCTTTTTTACTGTAATGGACTTGGAGAATGGTTTCTTCCACGTGGCCATTGAGGAGGATAGCAAAAAATTCACAGCCTTCATCACCAAATCCGGATTGTACGAATTCAATAGAACCCCGTTTGGATTTCGGAACTCGCCAGCTGTTTTTATTCGTTACGTTAATCACGTGTTCCAAGAGCTGATGAGCAGAGATGTACTCGACTTGTACATGGATGATATAATTATCCACGCCGAGACTGCAGAGCAATGTTTGGAAAAGATTAAACTCGTGTTTAACAGAGCTGGAGCGTTTGGCCTGAAGATAAAGTGGCGAAAATGTCACTTCTTGCAAAAGAAGATTTATTTTTTGGGCCACAACATTGAGGACGGAAACATATGGCCTGGACAGGAAAAGACAGCTGCGGTCAGCAAATTTCCGGTGCCCAAAAACGTCAGAGCAGTCCAAGCATTTTTAGGGCTGACTGGATTTTTCAGAAAATTTGTATTGAATTATTCGCAGATTGCACGCCCATTAACTGACCTGCTGCGAAAAGATGTTTGCTTTCAAATGGCCCATCCGCAGATGAATGCATTCCATAGTTTGAAGGATGCGTTGACAAAGGAACCCGTTTTAAAGTTGTATATCAGAGCGGCCAAAACTGAATTACACACGGATGCATCAAAAGATGGATTTGCAGCGGTTTTAATGCAGTGGTTCGATGGCAGACTCCATCCAATACAATACTGGAGTAAGAAGACGTCAGAAGCTGAGTCCCGCCAGCACAGTTATATCCTAGAAGCAAAGGCCGTCTATCTAGCGGTGAAGAAATTTAGACATTATCTGCTGGGATCGCCGTTTAAGCTGGTTACGGATTGCTCTGCTTTTAAACAAACCCTACAGAAAGCGGATGTGCCGAGGGCAGTCACGCAGTGGATTGTTTACCTGCAGGATTTCGAGTTTGCAGTGGAACATCGCCCTGGGGAACGGTTGAAGCATGTGGACTGCCTTAGTCGCTATCCCGATCGTGTGATGCTCGTGGCCTCTGAGATCACAGCTCGAATCAAAGTCGCACAAGGAAAAGATGAGATGCTAAAGGCAATTATGGAAATTCTGGAGAGTCGTCCATATGAGGGCTACAAGATGAAAGCTGGACTTGTCTTCAAGGAGGTGAACGGCAATGACCTCCTTGTGATCCCGAAATCGATGGAGAAAGAAGTAATTGTTGAAGCCCATAGTGCAGGTCATTTTGCACTACAGAAAACTGTTCATGCTGTTCAACAATTGTATTGGATTCCTCACTTAGAACAGAAGGCTCAGCAGGTAGTGAACAACTGTGTGAGATGCATCATTTTCAACAAGAAACTTGGCAAGAAGGAAGGATTCCTAAGCTGTATTGATAAAGGTGATCAACCCCTTCACACGCTGCACGTTGATCATTTGGGCCCCATGGATGCTACGGGAAAACAGTACAAGTACATATTTGCGATGGTGGATTCATTTACAAAGTTTATATGGCTGTTCCCAACGAAAACTACAAGCTGTGAGGAGACACTGAAGAAGTTGAAGATTTGGTCAGAAGTTTTTGGCAACCCCGTGAGGATGGTTTCGGACAGAGGCTCCGCTTTCACAGCCAACTTGTTTGCAGAACATATGAAGGAAAACGGAATCGAGCACGTTTGGAGTACAACAGGGGTTCCACGTGGAAATGGACAAGTTGAAAGGGTGAATCGTACAATTTTGTCGATTATTTCAAAGATGTCGGCGGATGAACCAGCCAAGTGGTTTAAGGCAGTGCCAGACGTGCAGAGAGCGGTCAATTCACACGTACATGCATCAACCAAGAAGTCACCATTTGAGCTGCTATTCGGAGTGCAGATGAACAATAAGCCAATGGATCGTATTCTACAGCTTTTGGAGGAGGAGATGTATTTGAATTTTGACGAGCAACGACAGCAACTGAGAAAGGATGCAAAGATCGAGATTCAACGCGCACAGGAATCTTATAAAAGGAATTTTGACCTTAAGCGGAAACCAGAAGTCGCATATAAAGTAGGAGACCTAGTCGCTATACGCAGGACACAATTTGTTGCGGGAAAGAAGTTGGCTGGAGAATATATGGGACCGTACGAAGTTTCAACTGTCAAGAGGAACGGCAGATACGAAGTTCGAAAGGCAGCAGATTTTGAAGGCCCATGTAAGACTTCCACAAGTTGTGATTACATGAAGTTGTGGAGGTATGTCCAGGACAATGAGGATGATTGGTCATCTGGGACAGATGAATAGTCAGGAATGGCCGAATGTAAGACGGGGTATTGGGACTTCTCAACAAAAGCAGTACTCGAGTAGATTTAAGAAGAGAGCAGTAGCAACAGCAGAGCGACAGAAGCAGGAGAAGCGACAGCAGAGCAGCAGCAGAGCGACAGAAGAGAGCAGTAGCAACAGCAGAGCGACAGAAGCAGGAGAAGCGACAGCAGAGCAGCAGCAGAGCGACAGAAGAGAGCAGTAGAAACAGCAGAGCGACAGAAGAGAATAGCGACAGCGAAGAAGCAGGAGAAGCGACAGCAGAGCAGGAGCAGAGGGAGAGAAAAGGATTCGGGGAGTGGAAGTCAGCAGATACGGACGTCACAGAACGAGTGAAGAAAGCGGAAAAAACCAAAGCAGAAAACTTAAACTAAACTTGTAACATTCATCGTTAATAATAATACTGATATTTAAATACCTATAATAAAAACCAAAGTTGAGTAAATCTCATCTTACATTTATATTTTAACAAAACTTTACCTTCCTTTACGACATCTCTAACAAAATGATAACGTATGTCAATATGCTTCGTTTTGGAATGGTTAACAGGATTCTTGGTTAACGCCTGCGCGCTCAGATTATCGCCATATACGACGATCGGGGTGTTGTCGTCTCCGCAGCCAATTTCCAAATTTAGCCTTCGCATGACTATCGTTTCCTTAAAAGCCGCTGACAGTGCCATGTACTCCGCCTCAGTACTGCTTAACGCCACGCTTCGCTGCTTTATTGAATGCCAAGAAATTGGACCACCGGCCAACAAGTAGATGTAGCCAGTGTAAGACTTCCTGTCAAGCCTATCTCCTGCCCAATCCGCATCCACGTATCCACAGAACGATTGACCACATTGCTGATAATGTAATTTCACGTCAACTGTGGACGAGAGATACCTTAGGATGTGCTTTATGCCAGCCATGTGCTCAGCATGCGGATTTTGGTTTCGTTGAGCCAATTTGGACACTGAATGCAGTATGTCCGGTCTTGTTGTCAGAGCTAGCCACATAAGCTCTCCCACCACAGATTGATAGACCGTGGGCTCCACCTTTTTGCACTTGTCGCTGGTGCAATCTATCTGGAAACCTGCATCCAGGGGAGTTTTTGCTGACTTGCATAATTCGCTTCCATGGGTTCGCAATAAATCCTTTATATATTGCGAATGTCCCAAAGTAATGGCTCCAAGGTCGCCTTCTCGCTCGATTTCCATTCCCAGGAAATGGCTCAACGGACCCTTGTCAACGCACTCAAACGATTGTGAAATGCTGTTTTTAATTTCCACCAAATCCTCGTGCGATTGGCAAGCTATAAGTATATCGTCAATATATACAAGAATTAGTGAAAGGTTACCTTGTCCGCTCTGTTTGTATAAACATGGCTCGTTGTTGCAGGAGATAAATCCCATATCCACCAAAACGCTATTTAGCTTTTCGTTCCAGGCCCTTCCTGACTGCTTTAAGCCGTATATTGCTTTCCCCAGCACCAATACCTTGTCAGGAACCGCCTCTCTTAGATCGCTGTTGAGATACGCCGTGCATACATCCATCTGATGAAGATATAGCTTAAGCTCCGCCGCCAGTGCTATCATTAGACGCACACTCTCCAGTCGGCATACCGGCGAAAAAGTTTCCAGGTAATTTACGCCAAACTGCTGGGAGCATCCCTTTGCAACCAGACGAGCTTTGAAACGTTCTATTTGCCCATCCTTATCTCGTTTCACGTTGAAAACCCATTTGCAACCAATTGCTCTCTGATTCTTCGGTAAATCAGCAATCTGCCAAGTTTGATTGGCAACCAGGGAATCATATTCCTTAGCCATAGCTTCGCGCCATTCCATGGCATGCGAACTTTCCACCGCCTCTTTGCAGGTCAAAGGGATCGGAACATTTTCCGAAACAAGAGCGCCCAAGATGTTATATTGTTTCTTTGGACGTCCAGGTTTTCCAGTTCGGACAATCTTGGGGCGACCAGGACCTCTGCGTGCCTCTTCTAGGACCAGCTCTTCATTATCATCAGCACTCTTATACTGATCTATGCTCTCATCCGCGCTGCCAGTATCGACGGATATGTCAGATACGGTTTCATCGACTTCGGCCCCATCTCGCTGGCAGGGCTCGTCGAGTTCCTCCAAGTTGATCAGCAAAACATCATCTTTGGATGCCGCAGCATGATGTTCATCAAACAAAACATCCCGTTTCTCGACCAGTTGTCGAGCTGCTGGGTCATACAGCCGATAACCTTTGGCTGCCACAGAGTACCCAACCATTATATACTCCTTGCCTTTGGGTTGAAACTTGCTGCCCTTCCTCGGACCTTTGTCCAGAGCAACTGCAAGAGATCCAAATACTTTTAGATGTTTCACGCAAGGCTTCTTACCAGTCCACGCTTCCATAGGAGTCATACTCTTAACCGCGCTGGTCGGAGATCGGTTACGCAGATAAGCCGAAGTGTTGACAGCTTCTGCCCAAAAACTATCTCCTAGCCCCGCCTGGACCAGAAGACATCTTGACATTTCCACCAGCGTCCGATTTGCCCTTTCCGCCACGCCATTTTGCTGCGGAGTATGCGGTATTGTTAGCTGCCTGGCAATCCCATACTTCCTGAGGTATTCATCAAACTGCTTATTGACAAACTCTCCGCCATTGTCACTCCGTAGGCATTTCAGCTGTTTGCCTGTCTGCCGTTCCACCAGATTCTTGAACTCCATGAACTTGGACAGCACCTCGTTCTTCCCACGCAGAAAATAGACAAAAATCCTCCTGGATTTGTCGTTAATGAAAGTAAGAAAATACTTTGAACCTCCCAGAGAAAGTGTTGGGAAAGGTCCACACACATCCGCGTGTATCAGCTCCAAAAGCTCCTTTGCCATTACACGTTGTCCTTGGGAATGGTTGAACATGGATCTTGCTAACCATACAAGTTTTGCAGTTAATATTTTCTGGCAAACCAATATTTTCTATGCCGCGCACCATCCCTTTGGAAACGAGTTCTTTCATGCTGGAGAAATTAATGTGTCCGTATCTCTTGTGCAGTAAAATCCCATCAACTGCTGACATGGCGAAACACCCGCTTCGACCACCTTCAAACAAATACAAATTGCCAATCTTTTTGGCTTTCACGATGCATTCTCCATCTTGCACCACCATGGCCTTCTCTAGGTCAAATGTCACCTTGCATCTGTTCTGCACAGCACTGCTCACGGACATGAAATTTCCTGTCATCTTCGGGACGTAGAGAACATTCTTAAGAGTCAACATGCACAGTTCTGTCTGAATCTTGACGTCACCTATACCTTCTGTTTGAAGAAATCCAGCATCGGCCAGTCCGATCTGCTCTGTGTGCTTCTCAAACTTTATGAAGAGCTCCCGTGCACAACACATATGGCTTGTTGCACCGCTATCTAAGCACCACATCGAGTTCTGTAAGTTGTTGACGTCACAAGCATGCAGCAGACTGCTTTGTCGATTTACCAAATTTTTTGAGCTCGCACTCCGACACTGGGACTTAATGTGCCCTTGCTCACCGCACCTAAAGCAAACGATTTTTTTTCGTTTCTTCTGCCCATACGTCTTTGTCTGCCAATTTTGCCTCTGTGTTGCAGCGAATGCCTTAGTATTGTCAATTCGCTCTTCTGCTATTCCTTTTCGTTCGCTCTCTTCCTTCAACTTTATGGTCAGAATCTCGAAAGTAGGCAACTGATCTCGTGTTTCCATGGCCACCACGAAATGTTCGAATTGTTCTGGAAGACTCGACAGCAAAACGATAGTTCGTAACTCATCGTTTAGCTCTATTCCAACTCCAGCTAGACCATCCAGAATTTCCACAAACTCGCTTATGTATGTCGACATACTGCTCCATCCGTTTGTTGAGGAGCTTCTTGTACAACTGTACCTTTCGTACAGGCCCGCTTGGCTGATGTACGTCCCTCAATTTGTTCCATGCCTCCACAGCAGTCGAGCAATTCTTGATGTAGGCCAACTGAGATGTCTTTACACTCAGTGTTATTGTTGCTAACGCCTTATTGTCCAAATCCACAAAGCTGTGTCCCTCTGGAATGTTCGTTGCTGTTAGCTCTCCTGACGTCACACTCCATAACCCGGAATGCACCAATACAGATCGCATCTGAGTTTTCCACGTATCATAGTTTTTCTCCTCTAACTTTTCAATTTGATAAAGAGCGCTCATTGTTCTTGATCGTGAGTCACGCACCGCTTAACCAAAACTTTATTAAATTCACTAATGCCATGGGCCCAGGCATTAACCTATTGAGCGGCAGAATTTTATAAGAGAAACACCGTGTGTTCGCTGCGGAATTTTATTTGCGACTAAACGATGAACGAAAGAAATGACAAAATTATTATACATATTTTCTTATTCCTAATTTGTTAGAGCGGGATAAATCTATGATCGAAATACAAGCGTGCATTGTATACATACAGGGCCTCTATTTTCTACATATACTTTTTAAAATAAGAATTTTTATATTTAAATACATACTTATTTTACATATTTACACGTATTTGTTTAATAGTGCTACAAGCGTTAGTCTTTATAAAGACTTATACTTCTAATTCTATTAATTAAATTATATTGATATTTAAAATAATAATATAAGCTTGAGTCTTTTTAAATACTCATTCTTATATTATTATTTTTCTGTTAAGTATTTTTTTTGTGTTCAATAAATAATAAATAAATAATAAACAAAAAATAATTTAATTGTTGAGAAATAGGATAAATAGGGGAAATGAAGGATATGCAGAGGTGGAGAGAGTGGCAAATACAGTATCTCAGACTCGTTAGTCAGGAATCAAGAATAGGGCGTCTATACAGTGTCGCGAAGAGCAAGAGTCTAACTCTCAGTCTCGTTCTCAAATGCGTCTAGAACCTGCTTTTCGCGCAGTTGAGCAAGCAGCCGATACTCGACGTCGTTCTGAAAGGCGACAAAATACCGAGAATCGAGCTGTGGAGCAAGTTTAAAATACTGCTGGCTATAGGGAAAGGCGCTTGGATCCTGCTCTTCGCGCAGCTGAGCAAGCAGCGAATACTCGGCGCCGTTCAATTAGACGTTTTGATCCCGCTCTTACCGCAATTGTGCAAGCAACCGATACTCGACGTCGTTCTGAAAAACGTAAAATTCGCGAGTTTAGGGTTATAGAGCAGGAACAAAACACTGCCAACCATAGAAGAAGGCGCTTGGATATCGTGTATGGCGCGGGTAAGCAAGAATCAAACACCATGCGTAGAGCACTGGCAAGTGATACACAGGAACGCTTATTAAAAAGAGAGCGTGATAGGGCTAACAGAGCTAGGGCTAGGGCCGGTAGGAATCGCAGGGCAGTCGAGCAAGCGAGAACACTTCCTCGACGAAGCGCACGATTAGCTGCTCGACAAGCAACGATCGATGCAATTAGAAATATAAGTCAAAGAGTTAGTCAGCATAGAAGCCTTAGTGCTAATAGGGAAGCAGCAAATCTTCGGAATGCACTTCGAAGTAAGGAGATTAGACTTCATATAGCTCAGAAAAATAGGACTATTAGAATAAGACCTATTGAAATAGAAGCTCACATAGCTACATTCAATAGGAATGTTAAGCTTGGTCCAGATCAGATTTGCTTTTGTTGCAAAGGATTGTGGTTCCCCAAGAAAATAAGTAAGCTTTCTAGGTCTTATTTGGAAGAACATTGCGAGTTCAGGGAAGAGATATACCAAAATGCAAGACGCAAGATGCGTTTAGTGGTAATCTTTTCCAGTTTTGCAAAACTTGTCATAGCAACATAAAAGCCGGCCAAAAGCCCAAAGGTGCCATTTCAAATGGCTTAGATTTCCCAGAAATTTAAAGCTCTTTGAGGGGCCTAACTCCCTTGGAAGAACGGCTGATTTCACTGAGCTTTCTAGAACGTAGAATGTGTCAGTTAACGAGCAGTGGATCTCTGACTTCACATCCGATACTTTTCCCTTCTGATCAGAATACAGAAGCCGAATAACTACATCCTGGAGGACAAGAAACTTTGCTTGAGAATAACCAGACACATACTGTAGGAATGACGAGAATTACAATAGCTCCAGGTCAGGGCCAAAAACCTCTCGACGTAATTCTCGATGCTGATTCTGAAGAACTGGCATTCCCTAGCATATATGCTGGCATTAAAATACCATCTTCAGAAAGTTACACAACCATAGTTAGATCAGAACTTAGGAATGTAGATAGACGAGGTTGTCGAACTGATAAGTTGTTCTTCAATTATAAGAAGTTGGAATAAATAAAAATTCGAAATAATACGTAATGCTTACGTAAGCGGAGCGCCTCCAGTGCCATTACGGTCCTGAATGAAGATTTTATGGGCAACCTCATTTGTCATGATGAGGGATATAGGATCCTTAGGCATATTCGCACGTCTCCTGCTCACTGAGAAGATGAGAAGAAAAAGGTCATGGCCATGATTCGCCAATTTGGGCTGGAAACTTTTTTCATAACTTTATCGGCCGCTGAAACTAGGTGGCCAGAGCTGTTAGTACTGCTCTAGCGCAGTGTAGATAGGGTTAATATAAATTAAGAAGAAGCTTCAAACTTGCAGTTTAGGGAAAAAACGCGCCTTATAAGAACAGACCCAGTGACGTGCGCTAGATATATTGATTACAGATATAGGGAAGTTTTAAAACTTATGAAAAACTTACTGGCGAGCTGAGTTTCAACAGCGAGGTTCGCCTCATATTCACGTCATGTTTTGGCTGGAAGATGCCCCAAAAGTGGATTTAAGCAATGAAGAGTCTATGTGTAGTGCAAAAGCCTTCATTGATCAGTTTGTAACGGTGGATGTTACAAACCCAGATTTGGCTACGTATTTTGAATACCAAAAACATAGGCACGGGCATTCGTGTCTTAAAAAAGTGCGGGGACAATCTATTTATCGTTTCGGTATTCCATATCCTCCAATGCCCCGGACGGAAATATTATTGCCATTTAAGCATATTTGAAAATTTTCTTTCTCACAACCATGTGAGCCTCAGTTACGAGGACTACATTTATGCTATCAGATCTAGTTTGAAAAAACCACAGATTTTTCTGAAGAGAACATTTGCAGAAATTCAAGTTAATGCTTATAATAAACACTTTCCTTCTATACAAAGGGCAAATATGGATATCAAGTTAATTTTGGGCCCTTTTGCTTGCTGTAGCTACATTATTAATTATTTTAAGAAATCCCAACGGGATATTTCGAAGAAGAGGCAATTCAACCACTCGTCAAAAGCTACAGTATCTTGATGACAAGTTAATATCAGGCACTGAGATATCTGTTCAGGAAGCCGTATATTGTTGTTTAGGAATGGCGTTGTCAGAATCAAGTAATAGGTTTGCCCATATAAACACCTTCCCTCCAGAACAAAGAGTTCGTATGGTTAGACCTACACGCGACCTTTAAAATATGCCTCAGAATTCAACTGACATATTTTTGAAAATTGCTGGCTAGATACGAACAAGGACCAGATTTCCATGAAGGCCTGTGTTTAGCCGATTTTGTAGCAAATTATGAGTTTTAGAAAAGCCCTAGAAGTACTCGTCAAAAGGGCAAATAGTGACGATGACACGGAAGAACGCAATGACATTTTAGGAGATGTATATTTTCCGCTTCGAGATGGCAGCGGATTTATACGGGAAAGAAATAAGGCTAGTATTATTAGGTATAGGCCATTTAATATTAATCAGATAGGATAAACTATTTTAGATCATTAGTAATGATTTTTTCTCCTTGGCAAAACGAACAGGTAGATTTAATTCAAAGAAATTGCGAGAAATTTTATAAGGAGAATGAGGAGGCTATAAAAGCCAACTTTGAAAAGTATAATGCAATAGACAGCTTAGAAGAAGCGCTTAGAAGGGCCATAGAAGTAGATAATAGTGAAGAAAATCAAGAAGAGGAGGCCGAACCTAATGAGGAGTTTAGGGCACTAGCAATTCCTGAAATATCTTTTCAAATTAATGTATTAAACTTGAACAACAATTTGTTAGATGTTAATTCGGATAGCAATATCCGGGTAATAAAGCTTCCGCCACTTATATCCCCTTTAAACTTAGCTAATTTAGTTAGATCTCTAAATTTGGAGCAAAAAACTTTCCATACACATGGGTTTCATAATGCAAGGACAAATCAAACCCTTTATGAGTTCATAGGTGGCGAAGCAGGTGTCGGCAAAAGTAGACTAATATCTACTTTATTTCAGTCCCTATCCAAGGAGTATAATGGTAGAGTAGGATTCGACCCAACTTCTGTGAAAATTTTCCTGTGTGCCCCCACAGGCAAAGCTGCATTCGGAATCGGAGGATCCACTCTTCACTCCATGTTCTCCCTCCCTGTAAATGAGGCCGGGTCCGCATTTAGAAGTTTTAGCCCTGATTTGTTGAATACCCTTCGTTCAAGATTTCTAGGTCTTAAAATTCTTATAGCAGACGAAATTTCTGTGGTCGGTGCAACAATGTTTTCCCATTTGGACTTTCTAATGTTGAAACTCCCTTCGGAGGTATTTCGGTTATCGGGTTCGACGATCTTAGACAATTGCGGTCCGTATGTGATCGCTGAATTTTTCAGACCCCGTCGCATGATCCATACAGCGCTTGTCTGGAACAAGCTAGGTCCCTAAAAACAACTGAGACACAACGATAGTGTACCTCTCTGACTTTAACAAATATATGATGATGGTCAATTTAGATACATCAGATGGTCTCGTAAGCCACTCTCGGAGCGACCGGGCGTATGTTTATTCGGCGAAATTAGTTTTGACACTGAAGCTTATTCTACTTAGCTGGGCTCTCCCAAGCGCAGCGGAGACTCCTTGGAGACTCTGTGGTGATGAGAGAGAGAGCGTAAGAGGAAGCGGAGAGCGGGTGACAGTCCAAACCCCGTAACTTGGACACCTGGCTTTACCACAGCAGTGAGATTAGATTGCCAGGCAGTAGCTAGCGGAGCCCGACCAAAAAGAGGCATTCTCGTTTTTATTCGAAAAAAACTATTTGAGAATGTTAGTCTTTGTTCAAGTGGTCGATTTTTTTCAAATCTTTCAAATTTAGCCTCTCCAGTGTTTGAGTTTGCTATCTTTAAGTACCAATCTTTAGGGATTCTTGTTTTATATAAAAGTCCGACCTATCCCTTAAAGAAGTTTGAGACTAAATTTAAGGAGTTATTTCAGCAGCACACATTTTTAAATAGTAATTGTTTAGTGTTAGGAGATTTTAACTTGTGCCTCTCTGGCTGCTGCAAGCAAATTTTCGATTTTTTAGTAGATGTAAAGGGGTTTAGTTCGGTGCTAGATTCTGATTCGTCTACAACCAATAGCAATACGCATATTGATTGGGCGTTTTCAAATATTTTCGATAATCGGGCCACTGCGCGCACATTTGAGACCACATATACATAGTTACCAAAGTGGTATATTAGTTAGCGTTAGGGAGGCAGATTAGGTATTGTAGTAATTTAATTAAATATAAACTAAATACGTATATATTTTTGAATTTTTTAAGTTATTTAGTTATTAGATGTATTCATTTTTAATTTTAAAAAGAAAAAAAAACCTACAAAAATATTTAATATTTTTAAATAAGTCTGAAATTTTAATTTATTTTTTTTTAGTTATGAGATGTATTTATTTTAAAATTAAAAAGAAACGCAAAAAATAAAATAAAAACCAAAAACAAGTCTACAAAAATAATTAATATTTTAAAAAAAGTCGGATAATTTAATTTAATTTAAAAAAAAAAAATAAGAAAAGCAAAAAAAAAATAAATAGAAACAAAAGAACCTAAAAAATTATTAATATTTTTAAATAAGTGTGATTATTTATTTTAATTTAATAATCCCTTTTTAATCATTTAATTTAATAATAAAACAAGAGAGAACGCTATAGTCGAGTTCCCCGACTATCTGATACTCGTTACTCAGATAGTGGAAGTCCGAAGGAGAGTCTTCAACACTGACAGTTTTTGGCGGTTTGTGGGCGTTAGAGTGGGCGTGGCAAATCGATAGAAATTTACAAGACTAATACAAAAATGAAAAAATATCTAAACATTTTTCAAAAGTGTGGGCGTGGCAGCTTCGGGCGGTTTGTGGGCGTTAGAGTGGGCGTGGCAACATGAATCGATAAACTTGCGCTGCGCCTACGTCTCTGGAGTCTGCCTAATCTTAACTTTCTAGCTTTTGTAGTTCCTGAGATCTCAGCGGTCATACGGACGGACAGACAGACAGACGGACAGACAGACGGACGGACAGACGGACATGGCCAGATCGACTCGACTATTGATCCTGATCATGCATATATATACTTTATATGGTCGGAATCGCTTCCTTCTGCCTGTTACATACTTTTCAACGAATCTAATATACCCTTTTACTCTACGAGTAACGGGTATAATAATATAATAAATATTGAAAAATTTAACTTTGACATTCCGCCCCCCTTGCAATCCTATGGCAGGCTGCAGGCACCGAACACGATCCACCCAAAAACAGTTTTCTGAGCGACCGGCATTCCCTCGTCGAAGGTCAGAAATCCGGATTGGATAACCCTTGGATAAACATCTGCTCCCAAGACCATGGAGACGGTAGCAGGCCGATGGAACTGGTCATCAGCCAGCATGATGTCCCGGAACTTGGACACCACTGTGTCGCTCAATGCCCGGACAGGTGTGCGGATCCGCACACTGGGCTCGATCTTGAGCACGACCTCCAGCTTAGTGTTCGCGTCGACCCTGGAGCGAATCGTCGTCGTGCAGACCTTCTCGTCGCCAACATTGGTCATCGGTAACGAAAAGGCTGACGCCAACGAAGCGTCGATGCAGCTCATGGGGTGCACGATTCGATAAGTGCTGCGGTCTCGAAGGTCTTCGTCCCGGTCTCCAACTTGACCAGCGCTGTCGGAAGGTTGTTCACGCTGTGGCGTTACAGCAGCGACGAGAGCGATGGGCCTGGCGTGGTCGATTCCGGGCGTCGTGGCGGTGAACTCCTACGCTGGGTTGGCGGATTTTGCCGGCGGGAACGTTGGGACGAGGCCGAAGCTGCTTGCCGGGTTGGCACCGGTTGGAGACGCGAGAGCGCTCGCGACCGCGACAACAAGCTAACCTGCTCGTGCATGTGGAGCAGCGTGTGGTGGGATCGGTCGCACTTCTTGCAACGATCAGCGCTTCCGCAGTCTCCCGTGGAATGCTCGTGAGCGAGGCAATTGACGCAGTATTTGTTAATGAGGACTGCTCGCAGACGCTTTTCAGCGCTGAGCTTTAGGAACCTCGCGCACTTCCGAAGAGGATGGATACCGCGGCAGACTCGGCATCGGTAGGATTGAATACCTCGGGTACGTCTGCTCTCCAAGGCACGAGCACTGCGTGCGTTTTGTTGACGAGGGGCCATGCTGCGCGTAGTTGAATGTCGAAAGGAGATCGAAAACGAAATGAAAAATAATGGATGATCAGTGCTGGTGACCTACAACTAAGGATGAGAGGACCGCCTATTATTGTGGAGATTCGGATGACTCCGTCGGCAAAAGCACCACTTTTGCCACTGGACGTTTAACAACTCCACGTGCAGTACAGATATTTACTACACGGACGTTGCCGTCGGCTTCTGGGAAAACAGACTCAATTCTGCCGAGCCGCCACTCATTAGGGGGTAAGCTGTCGTTCTTGATGTCGACCATGTCATCGATGCGGAGATTTTTGGATGGGGCCTGCCATTTAGTGCGCTTGTGGAGTTCTTTGAGGTAGTCTTCTTTCCATCGCACACGGAACTCATGGAGAGCTTTCAAATGCTGCCACCGATTAAGAATGGATTTTGTTTCTCCCTTTACTTCGGGTTCCACCGTGGACATAAGAGGTCCCCCGACAAGGAAATGACCTGGCGTCAGAGCCAGCAAATCTGTCGGATCCTCAGACATAGGAGAGAGCGGCCTGGAGTTAAGGCACGCTTCTATTTTTGCCAAGAGCGTGGAGAGCTCTTCAAACGTGTATTTTCGTGAGGCAGTGCATTTGTAAAATAGCGTCTTAAAACTTTTTACGCCTGCTTCCCAAAGGCCTCCCATATGTGGTGCCCCCGGAGGAATAAATTGCCATTTCATCTCTTGATGACTAAAGGCATTCGTCACCGACTCTTTTACGGCTTGAAGGAAATCGCGGGAAAGCAGGGTGGTAGCGCCAACAAAGGATTTGCCATCGTCTGACTGGACTTGACGTGTACACCCTCTTCTGGATACAAAACGAGCGAAAGCGGCAAGAAACTTTTCGGTCGTTAAGTCAGATGTAGGCTCTAAATGGATGGCCTTGGTGGAGAAACAAACAAAAACTAACACATACCCCTTTGTAATAAGACATGCTCTTCCCGTATAGTTCTTTATATCGGCGTAAACGATGCCAGTATACGTGAATGGTCGGGAGAACGATGCTTTTTCTTTGGGCAGGACACCCATCAGTTGGCTTTGCAACCGCTTTTTGTGGATCACACATACTTTGCACGAATTTACTACTGCTTTCATCAGGTTCTTAATTCTCGGAATCCAGTATTTCGACCGGATGAGGCGCACCATTAACTGGTTACCACCATGGAGAGTTATACGATGAGTTAAATTCGCAAGGAGGCGATAAAGCAGGCAGTTATACGGAAGAATCACTGGATGCCGTTCATTGTACGTTCATTGCAGTGCCAAAATGCACATCAGATGGAGATGTCTGCTTCCTGCACCGTTGAATGAAGCGATGAGCATAAGCAAGGACCCGTAGAGATTTCTCAAGGTTGGAGAAACGTGCCAACAACTCTTCAGAAGGAGCTTTTGCGGGATGAACTTTTAGAGCACGCCTCTCCAGGTCGTTGTCGACCTGAGTTGGCCATTGGTTGCGTGGATTTTGCAACCAAGTCGGTCCGTGCCACCATAACTGGCTATCGGCTAGATCTTGGAGGGCAACTCCTCTACTTGCCAGGTCTGCTGGATTATGCTCAGATTGAACATGAGACCAATTCTCTGTTTTTGTGGCCTGGGCGATCTTCGTCACCGGCTGGCTACAAATGTGGTCCACTGGCACGCTGGCTTGCTTAACCATGCAAGGACTATCGTGGAGGCCGTCCAACAGTAAAGATCGGAGTTAATCGTAGGCATCGGAAAGCAATAACGCTCCGCACAGCTCCAGTCTTGAGAGCGAAACCCTTTTGACTGGTGCTACCCGGGTTTTCGCGGTTAGGAGTTGCTCCATAATGGTGCTGCCCACTTCTACGCGGACATATATTGCCGCCCAATAAGCCTTTTGCGATGCATCGCAAAAGCCATGATGCTCGACCTTGAAATCTGGATGAAACGATAGCCAGCGTGGAATGCGTATCTGCTCTAAAACCGAATAACTTCGGAGAAAACTAAGCCATCGCTGAAAAAGCTCATTTGGAATGTTTTCGTCCAACCCAAGCTCCTGCAGCCAAATCTCCTGCATAAAAATTTTAGCTCGAACGATAAACGGCGCTAACCAGCCTGCAGGGTCGAACAATTTGGCAATTTGGGACAGGACTTGGCGTTTTGTAAAGGACGATTCAATAGCCAACTCTGGCGGGACGAAGAAGAATTCGTCGGAGATTGCCTTCCAGCGAATACCGAGGGTTTTGGCAGTGCTTTCTGCATCGATCTCGAGAAAATCAGTATTTAATAGATGGTTGCTCTGAATGACCGCTAAAACTTCCTTTTGGTTGGAGGTCCATTTCCTCAAAAGAAATCAGGCGTAATTCAGAGCGTTTCGGAGCTCTTGCACCATGAGCTGAGCTTCTTCCGTGGAGTCCGCTCCGGCTATAACATCATCCACATACATGAAATTTCGAATGATATTGCTAGCTTTTGGATGGCTGAGTTCTACTGCAGCTGCTAGCTGCTGCAGTACTCGGATGGAAAGGAAAGGCGCGCAATTGACTCCAAAGGTTACTGTTTTCAATTCGAAATCTCTGATTTCCCCTCTAATGTTACGAAAAAGTATTCGCTGAAATGGAGTGTGTTTCGGATCTACCCAGATCTCTCGATACATTTTTTCGATATCGGCGCTGAACACGTATCGGAATGGTCAAGTCGGACTGTAAGACAGGGCCAGCATGAAGGATATCATTTAAACTGGTACCATTCGATGAAGGGCTGGAGGCATTGAATACTACACGGAGTTTAGTAGTTACGCTTTCCGGTTTTAAGACGGTGTGATGTGGCAAATAATAGGCGTTGCAATCATGGGTAGGAAGAACTTGTCGCATGTGCTTTAAGTCGAGATATTCCTGGATCACCGAATCGTATCTCGCTTTCAAGGCCTCATCTCTTTTTAGATGCTGCTCATTTCTTAAAAACTGAGCCAACGCGAAAGACCTAGAATGCCCTAGCCCGTAACCGATATGTTCTGGGTCTCGAAAAGGCAGAGTAACGACATATTTGCCGCACTCGTTTCTCGTGGTCGTTTGAAGGAAATTCTTCTCGCACATGGAATCGGATTCTTTTACCAACGTTGTTGGTATATTCTCCACCTCCCAAAATTTTGTGAGTAGTTTGTCCAGTGAATTATCGTACGCGAGGGAGATCTTTGTCGAAAAGGAGGAAATTCTGCTTTGGGCTGAGGCTGACACTGGCCCAGTTAGTACCCAACCGAAAATGGTCTCTTGCCCCAAGAGAGAGCCACAGATGTTGGTTTTTGCTCCACTCAGAAGCACCGAAGGCAGAATGTCGGCTCCGATAAGGACATCTATTTTTGCGCTCTCAAAGAATTTTGGATCTGCCAGTGGAAAATCGGGAAGATCCCGAAGGAAATTTTGCGGAATTGGGTAGGAAGAACATAGGCCGTCGTCTCCAACTGCAACGCGGGCCTAGTCGGAGATCGGATGGTGAAACTGCAGAGCTTCTTGGACTGAGCGGCTACTGTTTGGTTTAAGCCTGAGACTTGGGAATTTCCACGTGGAAATCTAATCTAATTAGATTGAACAGTCGCTCGGTTATAAATGTTGCCTCTAATCCGGAGTCGATCAGGGCACGTACCTTAAAGTTAGTGCCAAGATGGGAAATATTGATTACGGCAGTGCCAAGAAGGATAGCTCTTGAGCCCGTGGCGAAATAATTTTAACACCGGCTTGCTCATTTGGAACGATATTGGCCTGATTAGCGGAAATTGACCTTGCAGGATTTGAAGGGCTTGAATTGCTGGAAAAGGGGCTGTTTCGGTGCAACAACGTGTGATGCCGGCCATGGCAAGTAAAACAATTGTGCGTGCTTTTGCACTCACGAAGCTGATGTCCCCTTGCAAAGCAGTTTAAGCATAACTGCTTCCGTTTAATGTAGGCTGACCGGTCGTCAACCGACATTTGGAGGAAACGCGGACATACACGGACAGGATGGTTTTCCTTGTTGCACAAGTCGCAACTTTTCGATTTAGGAGCCACTTTCGTCTCATAGGAATTTAGTTTTCTAGAGGGCCCACTTGAGTTCATCGCTTTGGAGTTCGACTGACTAGGGTTCGATGACGTTCTGTGAGGAAGGTGTTCAGCTCTGCCTGTCGGGATGTCGGGAGCGACTGCTCCCATACGGAGAGAGTTATCTTCGGGAGCTTGGATGAACACAGATATACCAGCAGGCAGTCCCAGTTCTCAGTGTTGATGCCTGACAGTTCTAAGGCAGTCAAGCAACCTTGAAGAGTACTTTGCAGTACCTTCAAGGCCGCCCCAGATTCCTGTGGTATCGACTGCACACTACACATTTTTTTTTTAATTGACTGTTTACCAACAATCGTTTATTTTCGAAACGCTCTAATAGGTTTTCCCACGCAGAGCGGACACCGCCGTGGATTATTGATATAAATGGCTGTGAAAAGATCCCGGAAAGTCGGCCAGCGAAGATAGTCACCTGCGAAAACTTCTGTATCGCATGGAGGCAACCGACAGCCACGGGAAATGTAGGCCTGAGGCGCAGCGTGGCTGGGATGGACTGAGACGTGCCCTGCTCGATTTTATCAACGAGCTGGGCAACACACCTTTCATAGACTGAATAGCAATAACAGTATTTAGCCCTGAGAATAGGCATGTTGCCTGCTGCCGCTTCGCCTGCTGACACAAGGCACTCTGAGCAGAGGTCGAATTCCTTTTCAACCTTGTCCCATAGGGTTCGGACTTGGTCGCGACGGACGCTAAGCATCGTGACGATTGGAGCTGCGGATTCCGGAGTGTTAATCTGAGCCTCAAATTCGCTGAAGCGGTCAGAAACCGAAATGAATTTGGCTAGCGCTAGATCGGAAGCGATAGATCGGTATACTTAAGTTGCGGTTGCTGACACAGTGAGTTAGGCTGTTACTGTAGACGAAATTAGGTGAGCTGTCGCTACCATTCCCGTTGTAGTTGTAAATGCCATTGGGATAGGTATTGAGGTATTGAGCTAAGTCCCGATCTTACCGTTGCAAGCAACCGCGTCCACGCGGGCTAGGCTACGTCTAAGGACCCACCGGACGATTGCGTTAGGAGACCTTCAAATCGACTTTTCCAATATTCCCATGAGTTTTAGGGTAACAACCGCCACCTACAACTAATGCTAGCGCTTTGACTTACTGCTCTTCAAATTTACTGAAATTAGATAAATTAGCCTTGTTAATATACGCTGTGTTTAAGTCCTTAACTCACTAACTGTGAGTCGATCCGATTATTCGTCCCACTACAAGAAAATGGGAACGGGGATTTTTTACGTTACTCGTAGAGTAAAAGGATATACTAGATTCGTCGTATGTTTGTATGTTTCTGATCATATAAAGTAAAGCAAAGAAAATGCAAGTCGACAGTTGACCTGGTCAGCGACCGCAATAAATTGCAGAAAGCAAAGAAAATCAACACCAGTTCCGGGCACACTTCACCGAAGGGGGTATTGACCACCCAAAATAGGGGAAAGTGAGAAATATGATTCCTAGGTGGGAACACTTGGCACAGACGACCAATAGATCAGAAAAAAGCTCTGTGCCGGTATAAAAAGACCATGGCTCACCGATGAAAGGCAGGCAGATAGATAGTCAGTACCCGGGTAAACACCCGTCGTCCGTCGGTACCCGGGAAAACATCCGTTTACCCGATCATCCCTTTGTCCATCGAGGAGAAGACTCAGGGATAACTCCAGTCTCAAAGAAAAACCGTCAAGGAGCAAGGACACTAGCACCCTTTAAAGGAAATAACAGGACTAACAAGGAACACACTTTAAAGGAAGACCATAGTTCCACGAAATTCTCAGGATGGGCGGCAAGGAGTCTAAGGCCTCCGACAACACAGCAAATGTGATAAACACCGTGGAGGTTGTCGACCACAAACAGGAAATAGAAGGAGTCCAACATACCCCGGAATTCATCGCTGCAATACTGATCTTCCTGGCTCTGTTAAAGATCGTAAAAATGTACAAGAGTTCCGTACAGCGGAGGAGGGACCATCACCATGTCCTGGAAAGAATTGTCTCCGGAGCCCCACAAAGTGCTTGATTAAAAATACAAACTGCAAAACAATTAAAAGGTCAAGTGAACCGGTGCAGGCGGTTAATGTGAACATCAACAAAAACCAAACAACAGCAAGTGCTCGCTCCAAGTAGCCGAATAGCAGCCAAAGCGTGCTACAAAATAACAGAAACCCAACTCATTCATTCGTTTATATATACGCATACTCCACATAGTGTTTTATTTTTATTTTGTGTATCTTATTATTGTTCGGTTACAATTAAGTGGTGCACGAATGTATATGTATGTATAACTCCATCACTATATATGTATATTGCGACACCCAGGATCCAATGCGTCGAGACCTCATCTCTCCGGATTAAAGTGGGGTAAGTTTGACGGAACCCTGTTCCCAAGTTTTTTTATATTCATATATATATACATATATTCCCGTGCTCATTTTATTTTTACACCATTACTACATATAAATATATTTGTGTCAGGTTTAAAGTATTGTCAGCCTCTTCCAGGCAATTTATTTCATTAATAGGAGTTAAATATTTTGTGTTCCATACTGTTTTAAATTAATAAAAATTAATTTTCAGCGACGAGTATCCGCCTTGTTTTTGTTATGCAAAATCCAGAGCCCTCAGAGCGACGTTTGTACGTGAATAGCCAAAAATTTTTGTTGACGTGCGCACCTTTGCTTGGTGATGAATTCGATACTCCTCGCTAACAACAGTTATAGTCAACTGATTATAAATTTTGTATGCTAGCTTTTTAATTCTTGTTTGTAATACATGGCACTAGCCAACAATCTATTTCTCAATAAAATTATGCTATTAATGTAACTACAACAAAATGAGTAGGTAAACATTTCCAGAAGGGGTGCTGACGCGCAAAGTGGAGTAGGTCAAAAACGATGACATAACGTTTGACGGACAACCTTGAAAAAAGGGGATCGTATTGCGCGGCCCGCGACGATCCATCAGGCATGAAGGGGAGGGAACGTGGCCGAAACATTGCATAATCATTTTACGATCAAGCTACCGCTTGTGGGGCAGTGAGGACTGTTGACTGACGAACGGTACAAACTTTTCCAGGCACTACTAATATTTATTCTCGTTATGTTGGGGAGGTGAGGGGCTTACCAAGATCCCACGACCCAAAATCGACGAGCTTCCGCATCCTGGTGCCTGAACATCGGATGCCCCTCCCTCGGCCTGAGTCCTTTCACAGGACCCAGGCACGAATACACCGACGTAACACATAACATATGACGATGAAAGGGCCACATTATTTAATACAGAGGATAGGACACGTATTTATTTCGGGTCTAAAAAAAAATTAAGGGCTGTTGTGTTTCCAGCAGAACCAAAAGACCTGCTGGCAACACTGGTAGTAGCAAGAGAGGCAGAGACCAGTCTTGAACGAAGCATGCTTGCAGCCACATATGCCAAGGCAGTGGAGCAAAGAAATCAGAATTATGATTTATAAAACAGACAACACTGCGCGCCTGAAAAACAAGGTATAAATTCCGGTGCCGACCGCGGCCCAGAAAAAAACCAAATTTTTTCAAAAAACCAAACAAGAATCAAAATACCGATTCATGGCGCATGCAGGACAACATGGTCTCCGATCTACTCAAACAAAACTAATTCCCAGAATAAATGGACCTAGATGAATGGTCTTTAAAGTTTAGACATTCAATAAACTTTAGGAAGGGAAGTAATAAGCATGTCCATAAAAGTCCAAAGGCGCCAAAGGGTTTACAATGTGGAGCAAGCCCCCAATGCGGTAAAAGATGGTGATTATGAAAATGCAGCCGCTCTAAATGCTATTGAAGACGACAGTGACTCACTAGAGTCCAACGACCTTGTTAATTTTTTAGAGGAAGGTCCCGCTTGCTCTTCGTCTAGCGAAGGCTGGCGGGGAAAACTATAACAATCCTTATCGACACTGGAGCGGCAAGAAATTGTGTAAAGCCCCTTGTTGGGTCATGCAGCCACCAATACTATGCAGTAGACTAATCTTTTACTCTTAATATTGTAAACCGAAGTAGTCAGTAGTAGCAGTTGCGATGCCCATAGTGCAAACCGCCGTTCTCGCACGAATATATCTGTACGGCGCTCATTCCTTCTTCTCTTTGTTATCTACCTACATTAAGCTTGGGCGCTACATTCGGCTGTCTGTCCCTAAAGGAGCTGAAAAACATAACACTTGTCGACTTCCCATTCACTGTGAGTTCCATTCATTGCACCAGTCAATTAAAAGAAAAGTGCTTAATGCACATTTTTCGCCTAACGGCTCCATTTTTTTTTTATTTTTACCTGTAATAAGCCGCTTGTTCAGTGAATGCAATAGACTTTAGGGCAATCGTTTGAAGTCGATTTATTATTTATATAGTGTCGCTCGGTCGTCCGTACTGGAATCACCTGTCAACAGCTTAGCTGTCATCAATACCTGCCAGGTCAATGTAGCTTTGCCGCACATATTAACGGCGTCAGGGGCTGGATGGATCCCGAGGTTTTCTCCTGTGGGCTGGAGTGCCGTGTCCTGTGGAGTAGGTGATGATTCCGTTAGGCCGGCTTCTGACTGAGACGTTGGGCATGAGGCTGGATACGGCTGGTTGGCTGAAATGAAAAGCATTTCTTATTACTTTTCTACCACCTCCTTCGATTTATACAATGTTATTCTATCTTTTTAACACAGCACAATCCGTCTTGCCGAAGTTTAATGTAATTTTTTTCGGGAACACTACGTTTATTATATCGATTTCTTTTGCCCCTCATCTTTTGTCGACTGTCTGCTTTCCTTTACATTTTTCATTTATGTCTTTATTTCTTCTTTTCGCTTGCAGATCTGCCCAATGCCTGGTAATTTGTCACGGATAACTGAGATCGGTTGGTTCTACCGTAGGCAGTTAACAAAGCCGAGACAGCGCATCTGATATGTTGTCTGTTCCGGATTTATAGATAACGGTGAACCTATATGCTTGAACCTTTCAATGCGGGCCGGGGGCTTTGCCGTTGGCTTGAAAATAGCTTCTGTGATCAGTTTCGAGTTCGAAATGCATAGCTGCCAGGTAATAGTACAATTTCTTTTATAGTACAATTTTACCAAAGGCAAGGCGCGTTCGATGCCTTGGATCGAAATATGATGGCTTGGGTACATTGGATAACAGATTCTTTAGGCTGTTGAAGGCATTCATCTCGGCTTCGCCTCAGGTGAATTTGTTTTCATTTTCAGCAGCTTCCTTAACGGGACCTGTATGACCTGCAAGGTCAGGAATTAATTTCCCGACGTAGGTTACCAGAGCGATAAAACTCCGTCCTTTATTCTTTGGTTCTCTAAAAGATCGTATGACGTAAATGTTTACTTAGGGTTAGGTACTGTAGATAACATCTGCAGGAGAAAGTGTTGAAAAATTTCAGGAGCAGCATTTACTCCAATCATCAGACGCTTATATCGGAAAAGTCCTCTTGGGGGAGTCTTAAAACTCCCCACAAATCCGGGTGCCGGAGATCGGCATGGCAACAGCGAAGACGGCTGGAATGCGAGAAGATTTAAGGGCGGTCAGGTCAAACGGTAAACAGGGGACCTTGGACCCCGGCAAAGCGGAGAGACCGTGAACCAACGGTACCGCGCTGGACCTTGGACTCGAACCGGCCAAGGGCGCAAAGGTCGTACGGTAATGGTATAAGCACAAAGAGGACGCACCGTGAACTAACGGGACATGAGTTGGACCTTGTACCCGAGTGAGCCGTGCGCAAAAAGGGAAATGACGGGATTCCCGCGGGCTATAAAAGAGACGGCGCAGGCGCAGCTCGGCACAGTCAATGAAGAAAGTGCCCTACAGGTAGACAGACAGCGAAGAAAGTGCTATACAGACGGACAGTCAGTGAAGAAAGTGCCATACAGACAGACAGTCAATGCGAAGTGCGCGGAGAGCCATACAGCTACACAGTCGAATGGGAAAAGTACGCGGAGTACACAGACATTCAATAAGAAAGTACGCGGAGTGCTACACGGGCAGACAGCCGGTCCGTCGAGAGCGACGCGGGACCAGCGAAGAACAACAAAGAAGGAGCGACGACGCGCTTCCGAAGGCGAGGATCACAGGATTTTCTTTATCAAGCGTCACTGAATAAAGGTGGTTTAAATCTGAAATTCTGTCTTCTCTTTGGTCGGGCAATCACACAAATCATAAATTTGGTGGGACGAACAAACAAGCTCTCAGAGCTAGCCGTAAGAAATCAGTTCGTTACATCTGGCGCCCAACCGTGATTGTCCTGGCCAAAAGAACAGAGGGGAAGATGGAGAAATCGTGGCTATACAGCCTGAAAAAGGATGACTTCCCGGCGTTCAAGCTGGAGGGGTTGGTCGAGGATATGCGGAGACGCTGTCCGAATTCATCCAGCAGACCACAAACGAACCCGAAACGGTCGCCATACTGGAGGCGTTGAAGAGAGAATGCAAGGAGGCCGTTCGTGGAAGTCAAAGTCACCGGCGTGAAAGGCCTGATGAGGAGCCTCGATGTCAATAGCATGATGGAGCCCAGCGGGAGCAGACCCGAAAAGCAGGAAGTCGGGAGTGAACGGCGGGAAAACAGCAGCGAGAGGAGGACGAGGCAGGGAGTCCTGCCGCGTTTGGCGAGAAAACACAAGAGTAGCCCCTCAGGATTACGCGAAGGGGGCGAAGCAGGTGCGGGAGTGGAGCTTCCGGTACGACGGTCACGACAAGCCGTTGGAGTTCCTGGAGCAGGTGGAGTGGTCAGCAATGACGTACGGTCTGGATATCAACCAAATTCCACGAGCAATGCCGGAACTGCCAACAACAGATTCTGGGAGACATGGGCAGAACTTATCCACAGCTTCCAGGAGTTCTTCCTGCCCAGGGGCTTTATGACGAAGCTGGCAGACCAGGTCAGGCAGAGGAAGCAGTGGCACGGCGAGTGCTTCAAAGATTACATGGTGGACATGCAGATCCTAATGCGGCCCTTGGGGATGTCTCAGAAAGAGACCCTGGAGAGGATAAGGGAGAACAGCACTCCAGCACTACGAATGTACGAGTGCACAGCACCAGGATGCCCTGATGGCCCTGCCCGATGAGTTTGAGGAACTGGACGCCCAAAGAGAACACTTTGAGTCAGAGAGGACTCACAGGGCCCGCCACCAGCGGAATTTCCCAAGAGGCGAACAAAACGCGGTGTGCAGAAGGTGCCAAGAAGATTCCACGGGACCGTCGAGGCGCGAAGCGAACGGGCGAAGGCCAGACCCTGTGCGGCGGGGGCTTGTGTTGAACCCAGCACAAGCCTGCCATAGGTGCGGTATCCAGGATCACTGGATGCGAGACTGCCAGAACCGACCGATCAGCTTCTGCTGGACGTGCGGGAGAATTGGCCAGAGGACCGTAGAGTGCTGCCCGAGATCGGGAAACGCCACGCGACCCCAGCCTTAGAGGGGCAACCAGGGTTCGCAAGGTGCTGCCCCTCAAAATTAATGGGCAAGCTGAAGGCGGAAGACGGGCAACTGTCCGCCACAGTGCTCATAGATGGGGTGGAAATTAGGGCCACGATGGACACCGGAGCCACAGTTAGTTTTATTAGTGAAGAGTTGGCGGACAGGTTGTGGTCGGCGGGAGAGGTCGTATCCACAAGGAGAGAAGTGCAGATGGCTGATGGACGATATGAGGAGGTCACATCGCTGCTCGAAATGGACATAGGACTGGGAGAGAGGGCCGTAAGAATGCCACTGCTAATCCTCCATAACATAATCGACGCACTATTACTGGGTTGGGATTTCCTAATGAAAGTGCGCGGGACTAAGCGTAACAATACCAGTGGGACAGACGGTTCGAAGCAGTCCACGCGAGAAGCTGCCAGTGACAATCGTGCAGAGGACGACAGACTTCGCGGAGGAGGATATTGACGGCTTCCTGAAGTCAGAGTTAGCAGAGTTGGGAAGAGTACAAGGGACGTCAACGGTGGCGGTACAAAGAATCACGATTAAAGACGATCAACCGATCAAACAGTGCTACTACCCGAAGAACCCGAAGATGCAGGTTGAGATCAACGCCAAGGTCGACGAGTTGTTACAGAAAGGGTGTATCGAGCCGTCTAGGAGCCCGTACAGCTCTCCCATAGTGATGGTGAAAAAGAAGACGGGTCAATGGCGGTTGTGCGTAGATTTCTGCCAAATAAACGCAATGTCCGTGAAGGACGCGTACCCAATGCCAATGAACGGATCCGGAGAAAGAAGCGGCAATAGCTCAGCTGAAGGCCCCGGGAACCGTGAAGGAGCTGCGATAGTATCTAGGAGTGGCGTCGTGGTACAGGCGTTTTGTACCTGATTTTGCGACGCTGGTGCAACCGCTGAACGCACTCCTCAAGAAACAGACAAGGTGGTAATAGACCGACGCCCACCAAGAAGCATTTGAGGCCGTCAAAACCAGGTTGGTCGCTGACCCGATCCTGGCATGCCCCGATTTCACAAGAACTTTCGTGCTACAGACGGACGCCAGCGTTTACGGGCTGGGCGCTATCCTCACACAGCACTCCGAGCAAGGCGAGCGGGTCATATCCCACTCCAGCAGAGCGCTGAACGGAGCGGAAAAGAATTACTCTGCGACAGAGAAGGACTGTTTAGCGATAGTGTGAGTTGTCAGGAAATTAAGACCGTACCAAGAAGGCTACCATTTCAAAGTGATAACAGATCACATGGCCCTGAAATGGCTGAACGGCATCGAGAGCCAGTCCGGAAGGATCGCGAGGTGGGACCTCCAAGAATACGATTTTGAATTCTCGTATAGAAAGGGCCAGTTAAACATCGTCGCGGACGCCCTGTCGAGACAGCCGTTGCAGGAAACAGTCCGCAGGATAACGGCGAAGGAAGAAGGGCACTTGGGGAGCAGCAGGAATGCAGGTGTACAGAAGATATGCGGAGGAAAATGAAGCAGGATCCCCAATAATACTCAGACTACCTAGAGGAGGCCGGCCATTTGTACAGGCACATTCCGCACCGGGCAGGATGTGGTGTCATAGAAGCTGTGTGTACCAACCAGGGAGAGGCAGCGCGTCATGGCCGAGAACCACGACATGCCGATGGCAGGACACATGGGAAGTCGGAAGACAATTGCGAGGGTGGCAGCCAGGTACCACTGGCCAGGAATGCACCGAGACATAAGAAGGTACGTGCGGAACTGCGAGAGCTGCATGAAGTACAAGCCTAACCAGCTGCAAGCAGCCGGAAAGATGCTGACCCGATGCCGGAAAAACCATGGGCCACCGTGTGTGCGGATTTAGTGGGCCCCTTGCCGAGGTCAAAACACGGGAATTCGATGCTGCTGGTCCTGGTTGACCGAGATCGTTCCGATGCGTAGGGCAACCACCGAGACGCTACGAAAGGCTATGCGGTAGCGAATAGTGGCCAGATACGGGGTGCCAAAAGTTATGATCACGGACAACGGAGTCCAATTTACGAGCAGGGCGTAGAAGAGGTTTTGGGAGGAGCTGGGTGTGAGACACCAGCTCACGGCTCCATATACTTCACAAGAAAACCCGAGAGAAAGGGCCAACAGGACCGTGAAAACGATGCTCGCGCAGTTCACAGGGGCCGATCAGAGGACATGGGACGAGAACTGGCCGAAGCTGCAGCTGGCAATAAACACGAGTGTTGCGGAGACCACAAGATACTCACCGGCATTTATAACGCAGGAAACAGAACGTCTGTTCGACGAACAGACGGCCGGAACGGGCAGGTGTACACAGAAGCCGGCAAA
The DNA here is from genome assembly GCF_016746365.2 of Drosophila yakuba. Classification (NCBI taxonomy): domain Eukaryota; kingdom Metazoa; phylum Arthropoda; class Insecta; order Diptera; family Drosophilidae; genus Drosophila; species Drosophila yakuba. The sequence continues at coordinate 37,068 of NW_025048821.1, read as the reverse complement.
AAACGCGGAAAAACTAAAGGAGATCTTGTTATGTCCCCATATATCAAGACTTTTTAAAAATCACCGAAATTCGCGCCTTAGTTAGTAGCGATAATAATTATCGGAACCTTATCTGGCAACGTCATCTAAATGGCAATTGACCAGCTGGTGAATATTGATTCGGATAAGGGTTCTTCGGGTCCCCAGCATCTACCTTCAATCTTTTCTTACGACGATCGTCAAGCAGAGATATGACCTAGCAAAAAGGCAAACCAAGAAAAAAGAACTGGAGAGTACAATCACATGTGCTCCCAACATTAATCCAGATTTCAATTCGGCATCAAGATTAAAAGACCACAAAGAAAAGGCAATTAATAAATGACCGTGGATTGCCGTGTCGGCAAGGTAAATATTTCAATGAAAACTTCAAAAAAAACAAATTATAATAAAAGTTGTGCACGTTTAGGTCACGCGTGTTATTTTTATCGTCGACTACACAGCGAGAAATCGCCAGGTCGATCGATTCCACTAAAGAAAAAATTCACTGGGTAAATATCCAAGCAATTCTGGAAAAATATTCCCGCAGTTACCCGAGGAAACGAAGCTAAATTTTAAACTCTTCCACGCCGACCCAAAAGTTCGGCTGGAGTCAGGTACCTCTGCTGGGAGACAATTTGTTCGCAGGAAAAAATCTACAGAAAACCTACATAGAAATACAAACCCTTACAAAACTAGTGTTAAACAAAAACAGATTAAAATACATTCAGTGGCTAAAAACCCAAAAATTAATTGAAGTTAAACATATTACATATTACATAAAACAAAAGCATTTGATAGTGATGTGAGTGTGTGCAGGTGATAAGTAAAATAAGAGAAAAAAAGAAATACAAGCTGGCCAACCCAATGTAAAATCTTACACTGAAAGAAAAAGAAAGTTTCGTTGCCAATGCCAAAAATAAAATACTTCAAATCAAAAATAAAAATAATTAATCATGACAATATAACAAAAATGAAATGAAAAAAATGCATAAAAAAATGAAATACCTAATAATATATTTTAATTAGCACTTGTGAAAAAAACTAAATAGTGCATTTATAGTTTGAAGTTTTCTTACTAATAACCCCCAACACCGCATCGACAAAAAGGTTTTCTTCGAGAACCAACAGTGGGTGAGTGAAATTAAAAAAAAAAACTATATATATAACCAAAACAAAACTAAAACTTAAAATTACTAAATTGCAATTATGTAGTTCAGTGTAGAGCCTGGCTACCTGAGTTAAGGCTTATCAACCGCTCGTGCCGATTGATTTGTCTATTTTGTCAATTACTCTTTCGATTCTTATCCGAATTCTAACATGGTAATTTAAAGCACTATAATGTAACGTAAACATTGACGACTACACTGAAAGAAATTAATATTGACATGACTTGCACCTACATATTTTCTGCTTTTAGCAATAGAAACCTTTTTCTTTCAATGATGCGTTTAAATAAATAAACCCCATAGAAAAGAGAAAAACACTAAATAGTTGTTTAGGATTATTGATTACTAAACAACTACAACATAAAAATAAAACCCACTCCACTTCAATGTTCTTTTGTTGGTAACAAACAAGAAAAATAAAAACTTGGCACTATAAGCCAAAAAAAAACAAAAAATTAAAAAAATAAAAATGAATAGAGATTTTTGCAAAAAATAAATAAAGATAAATAATGTAAAATAAGGAGCAAAACTTAGAAAAATACGGAATCAGATTTAAGGAATTAAGTGTATGGAATTATGAGATTACATTGAAAACTATGGTTGGGAGGGTAATGATAGTGGGACTGGAAATTAACATCTAAAACCACCCCGCCAGGCTTACATCCAAATTCGTGCTTCCTTCTCTCACAATATAGTCTAATTAAGTTTCGCTTGCTGTTAATTTTCTAGAAGAAGAAACTGAGACAGTGGAGTTGTTCGTTTCTTTTTGTCGCTGTTTCGTTCATACGAGGATCGTCTCATTGTGTTGTTCACACTATAAACTAATGCGTACACTTAATGAGTTCAATTCGGGTGTTTGAATCTAACTGACTCGCTACTGCGAGGGCATCGCCTTTTATTCATTCTTACATAGGTTCATATCATCTAATTATATAATGCAGCGCTTGTAAGACGATGCAGTCTGCGTTGGTCAATGCAGATGAGATTTATCTTAAATCTATGTTTGTGGCCTATGACCGCGCTAATCACCTCCCGCGTGATCATATCTCTTGACACTTCGACAATAGACCACTGCAATCGTACTTATCTGTAGTTGCTACTTATGTTGTCCCGTGCCATGTTTATTGCAGCCCATAAATAGAACATATTTATAGTTTGTCTACTTATAATGTCTAAACACATCTTTAGACAGTGTAAATTCAGGAGGGACTCTATAATAAAACCTTTGGGTGTAGCAATCATCATCCACAGCAAAACAGGCTGGAGCGGAAGGCAGCCTCCACCAAGGCCGCGTGGCAAGAGCGACTAGCAGGGTGGCAGGAGGAGGAGGAGGCGCTGTGGGCACCACACCCACCGCCGTCGTTGCCGCAACCGCCATTAATGCAGCCAACGTTACCGCAGCCACAGACGCCGGTGCCGCCGACACCACCGCTGCCATCGCAGCCACCACCACTACCGACGCCGCAGCAACAGGTGCAGCCGACGCCGCAGCGGCCGACGCCGGCGCCACAACAACAAGAGCAGCCGAAGGCACCGCCGTTGTCGAAGCCACAGTCGCCGTTGCCGCCGCCGTCGGTGCAACCACATCCACCACCACCACCACGCACACCGATACCGCCGCTAGCACCACCGACGCCGCCGCTACCGCGCGCACCGACACCGCGGTGCAAGCGGCTACAGTCCTGGGGCGTGGACCAGGCGCACGTCGCGCAGACGCTTCGCACGATCGGCATGGGCGGCCGCCGGTGGCACCAGCAGACGTTGACGTGGACTTGGGACGCACCAGCGGAGGACACGTCGGAGGTCCGCGGTCGGTTGGAGGCCGGTCGAGCAGCGAGCGCGCGATCCGCGAGTACGCGTCCGGACGAAGGACGAAAGCCCGGCAGAGAACCCGGAAAAGGGTCCGTGTGTGTGGCCCGTGCCGCCACCACCAAAACCGGCACGGCAGGAATCGTGCCCTGCGGCTCGACAGCCGCCGGAGCGACCCTGCCTGCAGGCAGGAGACGCTGAATGAGAAGCCGTGGAGGGAGCCCTAACGCGCGAAGTGGCCACCCTGGGTGGTCGATGAGGCCGAGACCCAGGCGGGCAGACGGCATAAGGACCGCTGGGACAAATTGTTCATGCTGGATGGCCAGCGGTTCCGCCTAAAGGTGCGTCGCGGCGGCGAACTAAGGGTATACATACCCCAATAAAGGATTGGGATGGGGGCGCTACGATAATAGCGGTCGATGGGCGGTCCATGCCACGTCGAGATGCTGAAAGACAGGGTCAGACGCCGGCTGCAATCAGGAAGGCGCAAGGATGTTCGAGATACCAAGTCAAGAAGCTGAAAGACGGGGTCTACTAGGCTGCGACTGCCAGGCTGAGAACGAAGGGGGGAAATGTGAGGAGTCTTAAAACTCACCACAAATCCGGGTGTAGGAAATCGGCATGGCAACAGCGAAGACGGCTGGAATGCGAGAAGGGTCAAGGGCGGTCGGGTCAAACTGTAAACAATGGACCTTGGACCCCGGCAAAGCGGAGAGACCATGAACTTACGGTACCGCGCTGGACCTTGGACTTGAACCGGCCAAGGGCGCAAAGGTCGTACGGTAACCGTATGGTCTTGGTACAAGCACAAAGACGACACACCGTAAACTAACGGTACCGCGCTGGACCTTGGACTCGAACCAGCCAAAGGCGCAAAGGTCGTACGGTAACGGTATGGTCTTGGTACAAGCACAAAGAGGACACACCGTGAACTAACGGGACATAAGTTGGACCGTGTACCCGAGTGAGCCATGCGCAAAAAGAGAAATAACGGGATTCCCGCGGGACAGTCATTTAGGAAAGTGCCATACAAACAGACAGTCAGTAAAGATAATACCCGGAGAGTATCATAGTCGATCAGCATAGTGAACAAGAATAGTGAACAAGTAAAGTACGCGGAACAAAACCCGGAACAAGTTAAAGTACAAGCGAGCGCCGAAGAGGATCTCTGCAAGCAAGAACAAGCCAAGGACAAGCAAGCACCAGGACCTGGCGTGGTCAGAAAGGTGGTTAGGGGAGAAGATCTAGCTGATATACACCCTGTCCCCATAACATCCAAAGCCCCAGTCGAGCCGGCACGGGTACGCCGTCGAGAGCGACGCGGGACCAGCGAATAAGAACAACGAAGGAGCGACGACGCGCATCCGAAGGCGAGGATCACAGAATTATCTTTATCAAGCGTCACTGAATAAAGTTGGTTTAAATCTGAAACTCTGACTTCTCTTTGGTCGAACAATCACACAAATCATAAATTGGTGGGACGAACAAACAAACTCTCTGAGCTAGCCGTTGCAATTCGTAGCGAGTAGAAACTATATACAGCCAGGGACGGCAAGCACTCAGTGGCAACCGGTAACGGTCAAAAGTTTTCAACCACAATATGCCTTATATTTTGCCAGGGACGCTCAGAGACTGGCAATAAAAAATAGTATCGTAAAAGCGCAACAGGCTAACCTAGATGGGTGCAACCCTACTAGACAAAACCAAATTTTTGGGGTAGGCGAAAAGATTTACCTTAGAAACAACAAAAGGAAGACGGAACTTCTATCCTCATTAGAGGGAGGGTGGGACAACCAAATCCCTCTCAAATTTACATTTCCCGCAATTTTAATACTTTTTTTCATGCACCTTATATATAAGCATAATTGCTATACTATACTATTTTTATGCCAAATACATTAACAAAAGGTGTTGAACTGGTGTGAGAACAAAGAAATTGGATTAGGCACTGACATTTTTTTTTTTTTTAATTCCTTCCTATTTCTCTCGGGAACTTAGGGCTTCTACGAGAGCCCAACTCTCTCGTACTTGTTTCGGTAATCGATTAAGTTTTTCGACCGATCTGGTGATTGGCCAGATGCGGCTTATCCCAGTGGTGGGGCTTGCAACTTAACGTCATCGGGGAGTGGCGTCTACGGTGATGTTGCTAATCGTAGAAAAGCGACCAGTCTGGTAACGCGCGTCATGCCCTGCTGGGTGTTGTTGCTGTTCGCAGAACACAGAGTGCACTTGGTAACTATGTGGGGGACCCCGTTTTTAATCCATATAGCGTGGAGAGGGTGTGAGGCGGTTGGGCACAGTAAGCTGCCGAAGATTTTTGCATTAGGCATTATGGATGAAAGAATACTTTCAAAAAGCTAGAAAAGTACCAGTTTTTTTGAGAAGAAAGTTTGTGTGGCCATGCTCGTCATGGGTGGGGTTTGAACCCACGACCTCGTGTTTAACAGGTAGTTGCGCTATCCACTACACTACGAGGCCCCAGGCATTTGAGTAACCTGTCCGAATTCGAAAAGACGTTAGAAGAAACTAGTAGAGTGTTTGAGTTATTTCCAGAGTCACATATGCGAAAGTTGTTAGACGTCGACAAAGGCCACATTAGAAGTTTATTGTCCGTATTGAAACTACATCATAGTCATTAATACACAAACTCAGAACAAAACAAGAGAGAACGCTATAGTCGAGATCCCCGACTATCTGATACCCGTTTCTCAGCTAGTGTAAGTGCGAAGGCCAGTTTTTGGCGGTTTGTGGGCGTTAGAGTGGGCGTGGCAAAAAGTTTTTTGCCAAATCGATAGAAATTTACAAGACCAATACAAAAATGAAAAAATATCAAAACATTTTTCAAAAGTGTGGGCGTGGCAGTTTTGGGCGGTTTGTGGGCGTTAGAGTGGGCGTGGCAGCATGATTCGACAAACTTGCGCTGCGTCTATGTCCCTGGAGTCTGTATACTTAATCTCAACTTTCTAGCTTTTGTAGTTCCTGAGATCTCGACGTTCATACGGACAGACAGACGGACGGACAGACGGACATGGCCAAATCGACTCGGCTATTGATCCTGATCAAGAATATATATACTTTATATGGTCGGAAACGCTTCCTTCTGCCTGTTACATACTTTTCAACGAATCTAGTATACCCTTTTACTCTACGAGTAACGGGTATAATTAACGAATTAACAGAAGCAGTTAACAAGATCATTGTTAATGAGTAAAATTAAGTCGACATAAGACTATTTTTATACGCAGATACAGATACACGCCTTTGGGGGCCGTGTCTGGTTCCCATTGGTTTCCCGGTATGGGGAGATATGCTGTTTTTGCTAGTGTCAGCATTTGCTCGAGAAACTTACTCCAGCAAAGGCAGTATTTTTTGTTGGTTGTCTAGCCTTAAGGGCAGACTTCACTAACTGGAAAATTCTATCTGGCCAAAGGCCAAAGACATTAGAATAACACATTTGGCGACGGCTAAAATAGTCCGTTCGCAAAAAGTTGAGAGCGTTAAAATCTATAAATAGATTTGCTTGTGTGTGCGTGCTTGTGCTAGAACACGATTTTCGATCCGAAATCTATTTTGATCTTTGAAACGAATTCGATTATGGTTTTGGTCAATTTCAATATGATCTAATAATATAATTTTTAAAAATTGATGTTGTGACTATAATTTTTTGAAAGAAGATTTTGTTTTGAAAAAATTCGTTTGTTAAAACCGCCGTTCAAATTAGCTACTCCCCACGGGGAGGGCATGTGCCACTATATGTGGTCATGTGCCACTATATGCGTACAAGAGAGCTGCTGGTTCTAGAGCTCTCCGCTCTCTGGCTTTTGAACAAAAATTCGAAAGAGCCCGGAGCCAGCACAAAAAAATCGTGTCCAAAAAAATCGTATGGCGTTACGCATCTTGTTCTAAAAAAAAAAAAAATAAAATCGCTTAAATTCGCTACCATAGAAATTGTTTTTTTTACATTTGCAAGAAGGGATAAAAAAGTCTTATTACCTCAACTTTTTGGTGACCTCTACGTGATTTATATATATGCAGTATTAGTGCAAAGTATAAAAAGCTGATTCGCTGATACTGCTAAGTGATTTTTGCATAAACAATATTTGTCTACAATAATTAAAGATTAAAGCCAAATAACGGAAGCTGATGCTGATTCTTCTTTGCACTCATCTTTCCGCTTAAACCGAATTTGTTGTTATTACCATGGCTGCTAAAAATTCTGGAAACGTTACGGCTGATGCAAACAGGGTGAAATTTTTGAGGCGCACGGCGACTGCCATATATAACATTATGGAACGATTAGCGGATTCTTCATTTGACAATTCCGTTCTACATGTGAGGTTGGAGCTAATCGATGAGTTTGCAAAAAACGTTTCAAAAAATATTGAACGAGCTTAATTTGGATCAAAATCAAAGCGAATTGAGTAAGAAATTTGATGATGCTCTCATAACTCCTAAAACCTTATTCTCGTACCTTCGCTGACGGCATTTTTCCGTGTGATTGTAGCCAACAGAAACGTTCACTCCGGAATAGGGCACCGTCGCTGCCCCCTCTTGTGGTACCAAAATTCACTGAAGGCCGTGCTAACTGCCTGGATTTTTATTCTATATACACGACGATAATAGATAACCATTCTGACCTTTCAAACATAAAAAAGTGCAACTCCTGCGCCTACGGATCCAAGCACCACACTCTGCTTTACTTTATGGTCACACGAAAGATCTCAGCTTACTGGCCTCAGATTCATTTGATCATGAGATCATGGTCCATCTTCAGATCTTATTGTACCTGATTTTGCGACGCTGATGCAACCGCTAAACACACTCCTCAAGAAACAGACAAGGTGGGAATAGACCGACGCCCACCAAGAAGCATTTGAGGCCGTCAAAACCAGGTTGGTCGCTGACCCGATCCTGGCATGCCCCGATTTCACAAGAACTTTCGTGCTACAGACGGACGCCAGCGTTTACGGGCTGGGCGCTATCCTCACACAGCACTCCGAGCAAGGCGAGCGGGTCATATCCCACTCCAGCAGAGCGCTGAACGGAGCGGAAAAGAATTACTCTGCGACAGAGAAGGACTGTTTAGCGATAGTGTGAGTTGTCAGTAAATTAAGACCGTACCAAGAAGGCTACCATTTCAAAGTGATAACAGATCACATGGCCCCGAAATGGCTGAACGGCATCGAGAGCCAGTCCGGAAGGATCGCGAGGTGGGACCTCCAAGAATACGATTTTGAATTCTCGTATAGAAAGGGCCAGTTAAACATCGTCGCGGACGCCCTGTCGAGACAGCCGTTGCAGGAAATGGTCCGCAGGATAACGGCGAAGGAAGAAGGGCACTCGGGGAGCAACAGGAATGCAGGTGTACAGAAGATATGCGGATATGCGAGGGTGGCAGCCAGGTACCACTGGCCAGGAATGCACCGAGACATAAGAAGGTACGTGCGGAACTGCGAGAGCTGTATGAAGTACAAGCCTAACCAGCTGCAAGCAGCCGGAAAGATGCTGACCCAGGTGCCGGAAAAACCATGGGCCACCGTGTGTGCGGATTTAGTGGGCCCCTTGCCGAGGTCAAAACATGGGAATTCGATGCTGCTGGTCCTGGTGGACCGAGATCGTTCCGGTGCGTAGGGCAGCCACCGAGACGCTACGAAAGGCTGTGCGGTAGCGAATAGTGGCCAGATACGGGGTGCCAAAAGTTATGATCACGGACAACGGAGTCCAATTTACGAGCAGTGCGTAGAAGAGGTTTTGGGAGGAACTGGGTGTGAGACACCAGCTCACGGCTTCATATACTTCACAAGAAAACCCGAAAAGGCAAATCAAGAAAAAAGAACTGGAGAGTACAATCACATGTGCTCCCAACATTAATCCAGATTTCATTTCGGCATCAAGATTAAAAGACCACAAAGAAAAGGCAATTAATAAATGACCGTGGATTGCCGTGTCGGCAAGGTAAATATTTCAATGAAAACTTCAAAAAAACCAAATTATAATAACAGTTGTGCACGTTTAGGTCACGCGTGTTATTTTTATCGTCGACTACACAGCGAGAAATCGCCAGGTCGATCGATTCCACTAAAGAAGAAAATCACTGGGTAAATATCCAAGCAATTCTGGGAAAATATTCCCGCAGTTACCCGAGGAAACGAAGCTAAATTTTAAACTCTTCCACGCCGACCCAAAAGTTCGGCTGGAGTCAGGTACCTCTGCTGGGAGACAATTTGTTTGGAGGTCGCAGGAAAAAATCTACAGAAAGCCTACATAGAAATACAAACCCTTACAAAACTAGTGTAAAACAAAAACAGATTAAAATACATTCAGTGCCTAAAAACCCAAAAATTAATTGAAGTGAAAAATATTACATATTACATAAAACAAAAGCATTTGATAGTGATGTGAGTGTGTGCAAGTGATAAGTAAAATAAGAGAAAAAAAGAAATACAAGCTGGCCAACCCAATGTAAAATCTTACACTGAAAGAAAAAGAAAGTTTCGTTGCCAATGCCAAAAATAAAATACTTCAAATCAAAAATAAAAATAATTAATCATGACAATATAACAAAAATGAAATGAAAAAAATGCATAAAAAAATGAAATACCTAATCCTATATTTTAATTAGCACTTGTGAAAAAAACTAAATAGTGAATTTATAGTTTGAAGTTTTCTTACTAATAACCCCCAACACCGCATCGACAAAAAGGTTTTCTTCGAGAACCAACAGTGGGTGAGTGAAATTAAAAAAAAAACTATATATAAGTTAACGCCAGCCTCCTTACTGGCAGTCATAGTTGACTATATACTTTTACCTGTAGCAAAGTTCCATATTATTCTCGTCCTTTGATTATGTAGGAAGCAAGCTCGTATCCAAGATGCAGGGGCTAGGCCGTTATCCCTTCCCAAACACAACACAAGTTCATTCGTCAATTATTACAATCTGGTTTATTGAGGTTCTATCTTGGAGTTCTACTTCTGCTCGCTGTCGTTGCCAAATCAGGTCTGCCCCCATCGGGCGGCCAACCCACCTGGGTAATATGATCGCTGGCACTGCGCTCCCGTTGCCGCTTCCGCTGGTTGTGCTGCGGTTGCGATCATGTTAGTCGCAAGGGTGAGGGGCGTCTGCGGGGCTCGGCTAAGGCAGGTTGTTTACTTTAGCCAGAACGGGTCATTGGCTCCGGGCGAGAGCAAGTCGTTAACTCCTCCCCATCACAAGATCTGTGTCCCACAGATCAGAGAGCCTTAGGCGTCCCGGGGGTGGGGAGAGCCTCCAGGCCCATTGACGCGTTCTCGATCTTCGGGATTCCTTTGGTCGAAGTTAACTTCCTCCATAAGAAGTTTATAAGTGAGAGGATGAGCAGTGCCATAATTCCTTCCGAGATTGAGGAGTAAACCAGCTTGCCCGTCATCAGAGACAACCTTCGAAGGTTCTGGTTACTCGCTTCGAGTACGTATTCCAGTGACAGTTGGTAATTGGTGTCTGTCACTCGGGTTAGGACCGCCGGCATTGCCATTAGATGGTTGGAGGTATAGCTCGTGTAGGTCCGATTACCGACCGTAACTGTTTCATTCGAGTATTGTACCACAAAAGAACCGACGAGTTGATGTTCCTTTGAGTCGAAGATTACTGAGCCATTGAAATTGGTCAATAGAAGTGTTCCATCGTCGATAAGATTAACCACCTCTTGGTCGTTTCTCAAGTATGTAGAGGCGGCGTGTCCGCCCATTAGTAATCGAGGGATGCAGTCGTTTTCTCATAGTTTGAGGAGGTCCTTTTCCTGGCAAACGGTCGTGTTGCCGATAGATAGGCAATCCCCAAGTACTGCATAGGTCTCATCGGGACTCGCGACTAACTTGTTATGTTCCAGTACCACCTGCCTTCCCTCGGAGATGGTCGAGTACAGGTGCATGAACTTGTATGATTCTGTCGTAACTTTCGGGAACGCCAGAATGTACAATATCATTGTACCATTCGTCACTACCGACGGACGAGAGAACTCGATGGCCTCTATCGCGTTCTGATAAGGGAGGTTACTGACTTTGTTCAGGATTGTGTCCACCTCCTCATGGTCCAGGAGGTTATGGAACGATTAGCGGATTCGTTATGGAACGATTAGCGGATTCTTTATCAAATTTAACTTCATTTGACAATTCCGTTCTACATGTGAGGTTGGAGCTAATCGATGAGTTGCAAAAAACGTTTCAAAAAATATTGAACGAGCTTAATTTGGATCAAAATCAAAGCGAATTGAGTAAGAAATTTGATGATGCTCTCATAACTCCTAAAACCTTATTCTCGTACCTTCGCTGACGGCATTTTTCCGTGTGATTGTAGCCAACAGAAACGTTCACTCCGGAATAGGGCACCGTCGCTGCCCCCTCTTGTGGTACCAAAATTCACTGAAGGCCGTGCTAACTGCCTGTATTTTTATTCTATATACACGACGATAATAGATAGCCATTCTGACCTTTCAAACAAAAAAAAAGTGCAACTCCTGCGCCTGCGGATCCAAGCACCACACTCTGCTTTACTTTATGGTCACACGAAAGATCTCAGCTTACTGGCCTCAGATTCATTTGATCATGAGATCATGGTCCATCTTCAGATCTTATTGTACCTGATTTTGCGACGCTGGTGCAACCGCTGAACGCACTCCTCAAGAAACAGACAAGGTGGGAATAGACCGACGCCCACCAAGAAGCATTTGAGGCCGTCAAAACCAGGTTGGTCGCTGACCCGATCATGCCCCGATTTCACAAGAACTTTCGTGCTACAGACGGACGCCAGCGTTTACGGGCTGGGCGCTATCCTCACACAGCACTCCGAGCAAGGCGAGCGGGTCATATCCCACTCCAGCAGAGCGCTGAACGGAGCGGAAAAGAATTACTCTGCGACAGAGAAGGACTGTTTAGCGATAGTGTGAGTTGTCAGTAAATTAAGACCGTACCAAGAAGGCTACCATTTCAAAGTGATAACAGATCACATGGCCCCGAAATGGCTGAACGGCATCGAGAGCCAGTCCGGAAGGATCGCGAGGTGGGACCTCCAAGAATACGATTTTGAATTCTCGTATAGAAAGGGCCAGTTAAACATCGTCGCGGACGCCCTGTCGAGACAGCCGTTGCAGGAAATGGTCCGCAGGATAACGGCGAAGGAAGAAGGGCACTCGGGGAGCAACAGGAATGCAGGTGTACAGAAGATATGCGGATATGCGAGGGTGGCAGCCAGGTACCACTGGCCAGGAATGCACCGAGACATAAGAAGGTACGTGCGGAACTGCGAGAGCTGTATGAAGTACAAGCCTAACCAGCTGCAAGCAGCCGGAAAGATGCTGACCCAGGTGCCGGAAAAACCATGGGCCACCGTGTGTGCGGATTTAGTGGGCCCCTTGCCGAGGTCAAAACATGGGAATTCGATGCTGCTGGTCCTGGTGGACCGAGATCGTTCCGGTGCGTAGGGCAGCCACCGAGACGCTACGAAAGGCTGTGCGGTAGCGAATAGTGGCCAGATACGGGGTGCCAAAAGTTATGATCACGGACAACGGAGTCCAATTTACGAGCAGTGCGTAGAAGAGGTTTTGGGAGGAACTGGGTGTGAGACACCAGCTCACGGCTTCATATACTTCACAAGAAAACCCGAGAGAAAGAGCCAACAGGACCGTGAAAACGATGCTCGCACAGTTCACAGGAGCCGATCAGAGGACATGGGACGAGAACTGGCCGGAGCTGCAGCTGGCAATAAACACGAGTGTTGCGGAGACCACAAGATACTCACCGGCATTTATAACGCAGGAAACAGAACGTCTGTTCGACGAACAGACGGCCGGAACGGGCAGGTGTACACAGAAGCCGGCAAAAAACGCGGAAAAACTGAAGGAGATCTTGTTATGTCCCCATATATCAAGACTTTTTAAAAATCACCGAAATTCGCGCCTTTGTTAGTAGCGATAATAATTATCGGAACCTTATCTGACAACGTCATCTAAATGGCAATTGACCAGCTGGTGAATATTGATTCGGATAAGGGTTCTTCGGGTCCCCAGCATCTACCTTCAATCTTTTCTTACGACGATCGTCAAGCTGATAAGTTCAGTCCCAGCAGATATATGACCTAGCAAAAAGGCAAATCAAGAAAAAAGAACTGGAGAGTACAATCACATGTGCTCCCAACATTAATCCAGATTTCAATTCGGCATCAAGATTAAAAGACCACAAAGAAAAGGCAATTAATAAATGACCGTGGATTGCCGTGTCGGCAAGGTAAATATTTCAATGAAAACTTCAAAAAAAACAAATTATAATAACAGTTGTGCACGTTTAGGTCACGCGTGTTATTTTTATCGTCGACTACACAGTGAGAAGTCGCCAGGTCGATCGATTCCACTAAAGAAGAAAATTACTGGGTAAATATCCAAGCAGTTCTGGGAAAATATTCCCGCAGTTACCCGAGGAAACAAAGCTAAATTTTAAACTCTTCCACGCCGACCCAAAAGTTCGGCTGGAGTCAGGTACCTCTGCTGGGAGACAATTTGTTTGGAGGTCGCAGGAAAAAATCTACAGAAAGCCTACATAGAAATACAAACCCTTACAAAACTAGTGTAAAACAAAAACAGATTAAAATACATTCAGTGCCTAAAAACCCAAAAATTAATTGAAGTGAAAAATATTACATATTACATAAAACAAAAGCATTTGATAGTGATGTGAGTGTGTGCAAGTGATAAGTAAAATAAGAGAAAAAAAGAAATACAAGCTGGCCAACCCAATGTAAAATCTTACACTGAAAGAAAAAGAAAGTTTCGTTGCCAATGCCAAAAATAAAATACTTCAAATCAAAAATAAAAATAATTAATCATGACAATATAACAAAAATGAAATGAAAAAAATGCATAAAAAAATGAAATACCTAATCCTATATTTTAATTAGCACTTGTGAAAAAAACTAAATAGTGAATTTATAGTTTGAAGTTTTCTTACTAATAACCCCCAACACCGCATCGACAAAAAGGTTTTCTTCGAGAACCAACAGTGGGTGAGTGAAATTAAAAAAAAAACTATATATAAGTTAACGCCAGCCTCCTTACTGGCAGTCATAGTTGACTATATACTTTTACCTGTAGCAAAGTTCCATATTATTCTCGTCCTTTGATTATGTAGGAAGCAAGCTCGTATCCAAGATGCAGGGGCTAGGCCGTTATCCCTTCCCAAACACAACACAAGTTCATTCGTCAATTATTACAATCTGGTTTATTGAGGTTCTATCTTGGAGTTCTACTTCTGCTCGCTGTCGTTGCCAAATCGGGTCTGCCCCCATCGGGCGGCCAACCCACCTGGGTAATATGATCGCTGGCACTGCGCTCCCGTTGCCGCTTCCGCTGGTTGTGCTGCGGTTGCGATCATGTTAGTCGCAAGGGTGAGGGGCGTCTGCGGGGCTCGGCTAAGGCAGGTTGATTATTTTAGCCAGAACGGGTCATTGGCTCCGGGCGAGAGCAAGTCGTTAACTCCTCCCCATCACAAGATCTGTGTCCCACAGATCAGAGAGCCTTAGGCGTCCCGGGGGTGGGGAGAGCCTCCAGGCCCATTGACGCGTTCTCGATCTTCGGGATTCCTTTGGTCGAAGTTAACTTCCTCCATAAGAAGTATATAAGTGAGAGGATGAGCAGTGCCATAATTCCTTCCGAGATTGAGGAGTAAACCAGCTTGCCCGTCATCAGAGACAACCTTCGAAGGTTCTGGTTACTCGCTTCGTGTACGTATTCCAGTGACAGTTGGTAATTGGTGGCTGTCACTCGGGTTAGGACCGCCGGCATTGCCATTAGATGGTTGGAGGTATAGCTCGTGTAGGTCCGATTACCGACCGTAACTGTTTCATTCGAGTATTGTACCACAAAAGAACCGACGAGTTGATGTTCCTTTGACTCGAAGATTACTGAGCTATTGAAATTGGTCAATAGAAGTGTTCCATCGTCGATAAGATTAACCACCTCTTGGTCGTTTCTCAAGTATGTACAGGCGGCGTGACGCAGTCGTTTTCTCTTAGTTTGAGGAGGTCCTTTTCCTGGCAAACGGTCGTGTTGCCGATAGATAGGCAATCCCCAAGTACTGCATAGGTCTCATCGGGACTCGCGACTAACTTGTTATGTTCCAGTACCACCTGCCTTCCCTCGGAGATGGTCGAGTACAGGTGCATGAACTTGTATGATTCTGTCGTAACTTTCGGAAACGCCAGAATGTACAATATCATTGTACCATTCGTCACTACCGACGGACGAGAGAACTCGATGGCCTCTATCGGGTTCTGATAAGGGATGTTACTGACTTCGTTCAGGATTGTCTCCACCTCCTCATGGTCCAGGAGGTTCGAGTTGACCGTCCCCGTTTTAGCAAACTGACATGCCTTGATAATTTCGCCGACTTGATTAGCTAGTATAATGGCTCTGTGCAGGGTTAATGCTGTGGCCTGCAAGTCTCCGTCGATCGCGTTGACTCTTTGGACCACCTTATTGATCAGCAGCGCTGATTCATGCGCTGAGTCGAAGAGCTTCGAGTTGATTCGAATCTGCTGATCCGTATTCGTCACAACTTCGTTTTGGGCTTTCAATATAGTGTTCCAGTCTGTTGCGTCTGGAGACCCGGCGACCCACTTCCAGGCGGATCCTAGCCATTCTATAGCCCGTGTTGTGCGTACCCTCGATAGTCGACGCATTCCCTCTGACGCATCTTTTAAGTACTGTGTTACTAGAGCGGCCATTCGTCCATCCGTCATTCCGGCCGCCTCATCGTCCAGTTCACCGAGAAGCTGCTGCATTCTGCTCAGGTCGATAATGTGTGCCAGTTTAAAGACACCGTTTATTCGCCAAATTGTCCCCTGTTGTAAAGGGACTACTGGGGAGTCGTACTTAATTATGTGTAAGGTACAAACGACATGAGCTAGCAAAAGGCTTATATCATAAGGGAAGGAAAAGAAAGGTTACTTAAGTTACAAGAAGTGTGTTTCGTGTGCTTATATCCTAATGTCTGTAACGATATTCTAAGTGTTTTTAGTGTTTCGTAATCATGTTATTTGGTGTTGTTTGTGTTGTGTTTTTTTTTATTTAAGCATTTTGTGTGGTGTGCGTTTCTTTGTTCCTTTTTGCAGAATTTCGTGTCTTTGTGTTTTGTTTTGTAATATTTTTTCTTGCTTATTATTACTTAAGTGATTAGTTTTTTTTTTTTATTTTTATATTTTTTTTGTTATTCGTAGTTTTTTTATGGTCTTAAGTGGGTGAAAAATCTTTGCCAATTTTCATTCTTTTTATTAGGAATAGTGAGATAGAAGGAAGAAGATTGAAGGTTTCTCCTCGCTACTTCCTAACATCTGACTTGTGGAAAATCTTTCCGGATTTCGTCCTAAGTGTCACCGTCCTATCCTCCTGGACCACCTCGGCCTTGAACTTCGGCTTTTCCTTTGTCTTAATCTGTTTGTTCTTGATAAAGACTTTCTCACCTTCGTTATACTCGAGGGGTCGATGCCTTTTCTTATTATGGCCGCTAATGACCAAGGCTTGTTTATGTTCAATAAGGCCCCTTATATCTTCCCTGGTCTGTCGTTTGAAATCTGACAAACCCTGATAATTAATTCGGGAAGTACGATCGAAGAAAATATCCACCGGTTTCCTGTTTGTTACCGAGTGCACGGAATTGTTGTACCGATCTACCGTGATGGGTACCAATTCTGTGCTTTTGAAGGTGGGATATTCGGTTTTCAGGCATCGATAGATTTCTAGAAATGTGGAGTGGAATCTCTCCACCTGGCCGTTCACCTCGCTCTTCTGGGTTGGCGTATAGTAGAGTTCGATCTGCAGGGCTCTAAGGTAATTCAAAACAGTAGGACAGAGGAGACCTTTTTCATTATCAGAGACTATAACCCTAGGCACAGTGAAATAATGAATGGCCTCCATCAACCTTTCTCGCAGATGGATAGCCGATTTAGATTCCAGCGGGAAAAGTTTAGCAAATTTAGTAAATTTATCGATACAGCTCAAATAAATTTTTTTCTCTAGGGCGAATACATCAATGTGCAGTATTTCGCATGGATAGTTCGGGACGGGGGTTGGCTGCAGATCTGGTTTGTTAGGGTGGCGGTCGTATTTGAATGTTTTACAACATTCGCAAGCAGACACTTGAGCACGTATAGTACTGGCCATTCGTGGGAAGTAAAATTTTCCAGGAGTTGAACTCTTACCTCCGCTGGGCCCCTGTGGGCCCGGCGGTGTTCTTTCTCGATAACCTCGCAAATTTCTTCGCTGTCATTCAAATCCGACACTAACCTTTGTGTTATACGAATTTTATAACCATTAAAGTTAGTGGAGCAACAGGTCTGGAAATCCTGCAAGAGGTCGTCGGGAATTTTGACCCCATTGATAATTAGTGGCTTCAGGTATTCCTTCAAGAGAGTATTGAGTTTAATTCTCGTCTGAGAGTTGATAGGGATTGTGTGGCGGACATAACCAGCATGTGGTTGGTCACAACCGTATTCGGTCGCGTTTTCATCGAAGATCAGCTGATTTCTGTAAACGTTGATTGGGTTCTGGACGTGTTGTACCAGGTGTGAAGCGTCTTGAAGAGCGCTGTGTACTGTTGCAGAGTCGGACCCTAAGTGATTAATTTGTGTGGGGATACGTGAAAGCGCGTCTGCGACCAGATTTGATTTCCCTGGTTTATAAACCATTGTACAATTGTATTCCTCAATCCGGGACTTCCAGCGTTTTAATTTTGCATTGAAGTTCCGGTTGCCTAACGCAAATGTAAGGGGTTGATGGTCGGTGTAAATCCTGATGCAACCAGCGCCGTACAGGTAAGAACGAAGATTGTCTAGGGCCCACACTATTGCGACCATCTCTTTTCCATTAGTGGCATAACATTCTTCAGTTTTATTTAGCGATCGTGAAATAAAAGCTATTGGTCTATCTCTCCCTTCTTCCTCCTGTGAAAGAACGGCACCAATTGCGTAATTGGAGGCATCTGTCGTAAGATGAAAAGGATTGCTGAAGTTAGGAAACGCTAAAACTTCCGAAGAACAAAGAATGGCTTTCAAATCGAAGAAGGCCTGTAAAGCCTCTTCGTTTAATTCGATTGGGACCCTCTTTGATTGATTAGACTTAACCTTGGCGAACTCCCCGCGCGTAATATTAGTGAGCGGTTTCGCGACCTTTGCGTAATCTCGTATAAATTTTCGGTAATAGGAAGTCATGCCAAGGAAGTTTTTTAATTCCTTGACATTAGTAGGGGTATTCATTTTCATTATTGCGTTTACTTTTTTCTGATCGGCCTTAATACCTTCTGAAGTAACTAAGTAACCAAGATAAGTTGATAAGAATTTGGTTTTATCTAGGTTAACCTGGAGTTTTGCCTCCCTAAGACTGTTAAAGACTAGACGCAAGTTCGCCCAGTGACTGTCGTAATCTTTGCTAAAGACGATGATGTCGTCTATATAGACATAGCAAAACTTACCAATGTGTTCCCTTAACACATCGTCAATCATGCGTTGAAAAATAGAAGGGGCATTCTTCAGCCCAAAAGGAAGGCGCAGGAATTCGTATTTCCCGTTTAAAGTGGAAAACGCAGTTTTCGGCGTATCAGATTCTTTCATATGAATCTGGTGAAATCCAGACGTTAAGTCAAGTGTAGTGAAGTATTTAGCTTCACCCAAGCTGGCTAAAGTGGAATTTATATCCGGAATAGGATAAGTGTCTGATATTGTCACTGAATTCAGACGTTTAAAATCTATCACGAGGCGATATTGCTTTTCCCCGGTTGGTTTCGGTTTTTTGGGAACCATCCAAATGGGGGAATTATACGGACTTTTTGAGGGTCGAATTATGCCATCAGCTAAAAGTTCCGAGATACTTTTAGTATACACAGGGTCGTCAGTGGTAGTACGAATTTCGGCTCTTACACTCGTGTGGACTGCTTCGCCTGGTGAAAGTGGGTCACAAAGAGTCGAGTATGAGCTTAACAGAGAGTTAAGGGTACGTTTTATATCTTCTGGATGTTCGCAACCTAACAGGGAATGGACATTTAGAGATTTTTTCGCGAGGAGAGGTATTTTAATACCCGGGCATACAATAAGACAGTCGTTCTTCCTATCAACCAAAGCTTTAATTTCCTTTAAAGTGTCGACCCCGATAATTCCGTCAAAGGAATGCAAGCCGGGGAGAACAAAAAAGGTAGTTGGGGTGTTATTGCCAATTGGTTCAAAGAAATTGCCTACTAGGTGATGTGTGATTTTCACATTACCAGCAGCGGATTGGACATGGAAGGGGGTAGGAATGGGGGTACTCCCGGCGGAATTTTTGGGACTGATGAAGTTCTTATTCGCGCCGGTGTCTATAAGGAAGTGTAACTTAGCCCCATCCTTGGTTCCATACTCTAGGTGTAGAGGCGTTCGTCATAAAATTCAAACCCCCTCGGATAACGTCTTCCGACTCTACATTTGAGTTCCCGTTGTCTAATTCATTTGGTTGATGCCCGGTTCCCTCGTTATTAAGACCTTGCTCAAAATAGGAAGATGGAGGAACGTATTGGCCGTTTCTTCCTTCTGTTTCAGCGAATAGAGTTGGCGTTGCCTCTATATGATAAAGTCGCTGTGCTTTTTGGAAGGGGTTAGCGTACCCAGTTGATGATCTTTTATGGCCGATGGAATCATTGCGAGGGGTACTGTATCCAGATTGATGCGATTGGCCCGATCGGTTAGACTCCATTTTTATGGCGGCGGGTTGTCGTGACCATCTTGGTGAAGACTGAGTACCTCTGGGTCCATGCTGACTCGATTGAACGTAGGGACTGTCTAACGGAGGTCTATTGTAGCCCTGATAGGTGCCGGGGAATCTAGGCTGATAGTGTTGCGAATGTTGTGCAAATTTGTTATTCCCCTGTGAGGGACCGGTGCCGGCCCCTGAAACAATATTTTGTAATTCAAGGCAAAAAGAATAGGCTTCTGGTAAAGTCCTTGGATTACGGACCAACAACCACTTTGAACAATCGCCGCTGACGCCTCTCATGAAGACGTCCAGCGCCTTGTCCCTATAAGTTTCGATAAGAGCACTCACGACGACAGGCTCCCTATTGCCATTCCTCAGGTTATTCAAAATCAAAGAGAATTGGCTATTTACTGCCATATAGAATTTTTCTAGGGTCTGGGTACCCTGATTAAGTTGACATAATTGGTGTTCCAGGGTACGAAGGTCCCTTTTATCAGCGTAGTTGAGGGAAAGGACGCGTTTGATTTCTTCCCAATCGTCGTCCTCTACGCCATAAGCTAATAACGCCGTGTCGGCATTACGCCTAATCTTGTGTCTGACGTGTAAAACGATAAACCTATACAGAGGCTTATTTTTTATGACTTGATAGTCATTTAGAATGGACTGCGCTCTATTAATCCACGAAATATAAGTCTCCGGTTGGCCCTCGAATATTTGTAACTCTTTGACGCAATCGGGTAAGGTTGAAGTTTCCCTCAATTCGTACTCGTTGCGGGCCCTAGTTAATGGTACCGCCTGAGTACCAACAGGATTCCTGTTCTCGAAATCCCCCTCTAGGGTAACTAACCTAGCGCTTAACTTCTTATTGTCTTCCGTAACTAAGTTAACAGCGGTGATCAAATTGTTCAACGTATCGTTGAATTTGGCGAGAGTTTCTTTAATTTCTTCCATTCTATAGGTTCGTAGGGAGGTGATACAAAAGGTAAAAAGGACGTGAAACCCGGATAAGTAAGAACTAGCGCGGGACTTTTATTTAAACGGTGGTCAAGTTGTCACCAATGTTTGGAAACAGGGAAGTAGCGAAGGGTTTTTTTTATTTTAAGAGTCTAAATGAGCTTCTCAATACTCGAGTTTCTATTTCGTTTTTATTAAATCTGTTGGCAAAGTTTTTCACTCACCGTTGTATATGATTTCCTTGTTTGTTCTTCGAACTTGTACTCTTACGTTTGAATTGATCTGTTAATGAAAGGAAAAGTTATTAGTAAGGTCGCATAAATTGCATATTTTTTATAATTTCTTCTTAAAAAGTCTTTCTTATGTTTGACGATGTTATCGTTATATCGTTTAGTATAGTTAACTTTACAGTGCAGTCTTAGCCTTTCCAGTAGACTGCCACTCACCACTTTATACTTGAATATCAAGTGTTATGTTATGAAATGGGGCCGCTCGCAAATAAATTGCCGCCGCGGTTTTCATTTATTGTTTTATAATGGTGTTTAACCATGACATTTTAACACTCGCGAATCAGCGAAAAGCTATACCGCCGCAGTGCGTAGTCGTTTTTCATTACGCGGAATCACTACAACTTGTATGCGCCCGTGGAAGATGTTTTTCGCATGTTGTCGCGCATCTCCACCGCAGCGGGTAGTTGTTTTATTATTTTATATTGCACTCCCGAATCTTCAATCTTTTTTATGTTTCGTTTTTCATTTTAATTTGTTTCCTTTTGTTTTGTTAGAACACTGCACACACATACACTGGTAAAGCCGGGCTTGCCGACTGTTCGGGCGCCAGTTAACGCCAGCCTCCTTATTGGCAGTCATAGTTGACTATATACTTTTACCTGTAGCAAAGTTCCATATTATTCTCGTCCTTTGATTATGTAGGAAGCAAGCTCGTATCCAAGATGCAGGGGAACCTAGGCCGTTATCCCTTCCCAAACAGAACACAAGTTCATTCGTCAATTATTACAATCTGGTTTATTGAGGTTCTATCTTGGAGTTCTACTTCTGATCGCTGTCGTTGCCAAATCGGGTCTGCCCCCATCGGGCGGCCAACCAACCTGGGTAACCGCCGGTGCTGGCATAAAGGTGCTTACGCTGCACACGCGCTATGCCGGTCGTCGGAGCGCTTTAGCAAGAGCGCTCGCATTGCATTTCTGCGTGAGAACGTTTACGTTGCACGAACTCACCGTCGATGTGCCGGCGTGAAAACGCTTACGCAGCATATGATCGCTGGCACTGCGCTCCCGTTGCTGCTTCCGTTGGTTGTACTGCGGTTGCGATCATTTTTGTCGCAAGGGTGAGGGGCGTCTGCGGGGCTCGGCTAAGGCAGGTTGTTTACTTTAGCCAGAACGGGTCATTGGCTCCGGGCGAGAGTAAGTCGTTAACTTATATAACCAAAACAAAACTAAAACTTAAAATTACTAAATTGCAATTATGTAGTTCAGTGTAGAGCCTGGCTACCTGAGTTAAGGCTTATCAACCGCTCGTGCCGATTGATTTGTCTATTTTGCCAATTACTCTTTCGATTCTTATCCGAATTCTAACATGGTAATTTAAAGCACTATAATGTAACGTAAACATTGACGACTACACTGAAAGAAATTAATATTGACATGACTTGCACCTACATATTTTCTCCTTTTAGCAATAGAAACCTTTTTCTTTCAATGATGCGTTTAAATAAATAAACCCCATACAAAAGAGAAAAACACTAAATAGTTGTTAAGGATTATTGATTACTAAACAACTACAACATAAAAATAAAACCCACTCCACTTCAATGTTCTTTTGTTGGTAACAAACAAGAAAAATAAAAACCTGGCACTATAAGCCAAAAAAAAAACAAAAAATTAATAAAAATAAAAATGAATAGAGATTTTTGCAAAAAATAAATAAAGATAAATAATGTAAAATAAGGAGCAAAACTTAGAAAAATACGGAATCAGATTTAAGGAATTAAGAGTACAGAACTATGAGATTACATTGAAGACTATGGTTGGGAGGGTAATGATAGTGGGAGTGGAAATTAACATCTAAAACCACCCCGCCAGACTTACATCCAAATTCGTGCTTCCTTCTCTCACAATATAGTATAATTAAGTTTCGCTTGCTGTTAATTTTCTAGAAGAAGAAACTGAGACAGTGGAGTTGTTCGTTTCTTTTTGTCGCTGTTTCGTTCATACGAGGATCGTCTCATTGTGTTGTTCACACTATAAACTAATGCGTACACTTAATGAGTTCAATTCGGGTGTTTGAATCTAACTGACTCGCTACTGCGAGGGCATCGCCTTTTATTCATTCTTACATAGGTTCTTATCATCTAATTATATAATGCAGCGCTTGTAAGACGATGCAGTCTGCGTTGGTCAATGCAGATGAGATTTATCTTAAATCTATGTTTGTGGCCTATGACCGCGCTAATCACCTCCCGCGTGATCATATCTCTTGACACTTCGACAATAGACCACTGCAATCGTACTTATCTGTAGTTGCTACTTATGTTGTCCCGTGCCATGTTTATTGCAGCCCATAAATAGAACATATTTATAGTTTGTCTACTTATAATGTCTAAACACATCTTTAGACAGTGTAAATTCAGGAGGGACTCTATAATAAAACCTTTGGGTGTAGCAATCATCATCCACAGAAAAACAGGCTGGAGCGGAAGGCAGCCTCCACCAAGGCCGCGTGGCAAGAGCGACTAGCAGGGTGGCAGGAGGAGGAGTAGGCTCTGTGGGCACCACACCCACCGCCGTCGTTGCCGCAACCGCCATTAATGCAGCCACCGCTACCGCAGCCACAGACGCCGGTGCCGCAGCCGCAGCCACCTTTGCCGCCGACACCACCGCTGCCATCGCAGCCACCACCACTACCGACGCCGCAGCAACAGGGGCAGCCGACGCCGCAGCCGCCGACGCCGGCGCCACAACAACAAGAGCAGCCGAAGGCACCGCCGTTGTCGAAGCCACAGCCGCCGTTGCCGCCGCCGCCGGTGCAGCCACATCCACCACCACCACCACGCACACCGATACCGCCGCTAGCACCACCGCGCGCACCGACAAGCACCCGGTGCAAGCGGCTACAGTCCTGGGGCGTGGACCAGGCCAGTAGTTGTCTCTCATTTATGCGTTGCCTCCGGATATAAATGACCATTATAATTATGATAATCGCTAGAGCCGAGTGTCCGCTTGCCGTGTGGAAAATCAAGTCATCAATGTGTACTTTGTTATTTTTCAGAGTCTTGATGCGCATTTAAAGATTTTGTAGTTCATTAGTGTTGTTGACAATCAAGTGCTTCAGCGGGACCACGTTCCATGTCTCCTTGTCATCTATAATTCGTAAACTGGGAAAGATAGACATTTCAGACGCTGTCGAAATTACTTTTTGAGGAGTAATTATGGTTGTATCCCCTAATATTGCATCCTGCAGGTAGTTGTATAATGCCTTGATTGGGCAGTCTTATAACTTGATGCTGTTCGTTGCATCTTATATTAGCTGTTGTATTCCGAAACAGTCTAAATAGCCAACGGTTGGATCCACTTATCTCTTTGATGAACGAATTGCCTCGGAATTCCATCATTTCGCATGAGTGTGCCTTGCTTGGTTTCAATTGAGATATTTCGCAAGAGTGATCATCCGCGTTTTTCCATGCCCAATTATTTTCGCAAAGCCATGTTGTCGAATCCTCTTGTCTGCATTGGTTAATTTCCATTTCAGACATTAGGTGATATGCGTTTATGTCTGTATTGAACGCAAAATATTTAAAATTCAATTTCGGAATAAGCTTTGTTCCGTTTGTCCACAGTGGTATTGGGATTACTTCAAAGAGATCCGTTTCCTGATTGTTGTATATCGGCAATTTTGCTTCAATGAATAGGACATTATCCTGCAACATAGCTTGTGCCTTCATCAGTTTATAGATCAGTGGTAATTGTATAACTGAATTTCCACCCGGTAGCATTTGTTTTCGTCCTAATTTTTGCTTAACTTTTTCGAGCTCCTCCAGATTTTTGTTAGGCGCAATTAGTGTAGGATGAATTTTTCCTTCACTAATTCCGTTACCATTGAGATCGCTGTTGCTTGTAGGCTTTCTGCTTCTTCAATCCAGTTTCGCACTTGATTTGATAACATAAGGAATTTAATTGACTCCTTATATACCATAAAGTGCTCCTTCATGGTTTCTGCAATAATATTGACTTGTTGGGTCAGTTTTCCCAAATTCCGGTTTGCTTCTATCGTAGTTGCTCTTTCTAATTCTTCCGTGGCATTGATGACCGAGGTCTGATTGTCAACATATGCCATTAGATGTTTTTCGTTTTTTATGATCGTTTGCATATTTTCCTGTACTCTATTTGCATTTCCGATATCAAAGAACAGTATAAACCTTTTCTTTCGGTTGGTACGGTGCCGTAGTATTTTGTCTTTTTCTTTTATGTTGTCAATTTTTGTCCTTATTGTCGTGCCGAAGAAATCGCAGTAGTCCTTGAAGTCTCCCATTTTTTCGCAAACCAGGCGGGATTTTTCCAGGAAGTCCTCTGATTGTTTTATGACATCAAAATAGGCTTGCATGTCTTCTTTGGGAATTTCTTCCGAATTTTTTGTCGCAGTTGTAGCTTGCAACATCAATAAACAGCATAGCACAGTAGCTATGTTTCCAGTGCCATTCCTTTTGCCTTTTGGAACTCGCTGCCTAAGCTTCTTGTCCTTGCGTAGCTGCATTGACTCCGTTCTAGATGGCGTTGCAACTCCAGCTGGTTTTGCTTCGCTAACAGGACAGATCTTGTTTAGCGATCTTTTTACTTCGCCATCGCTTTTTTTAACCGTGTCTACCCGGACTTTATCATCTTGTTCTTTAGTCGTACTAATGTTTATAAGAACCAACTGTCCCTCCTTAAGATTTGGCTTTACTTGGCGCCATTTGGTTCGCTGTTGCAATGACACCAGATACTCCTCTTTCCATTTCTTCCAAAAATCACCTCTGATGCGTTGAATAAGCTTCCATCTATCCAAAGAGCTGATTGTCTTACTTTCGTCAAAATGTTCAGGAGCTCCAATTAGAGGTCTTCCCACCAGAAAATGACCCGGCGTTAATATTTCCTCACCATTGTTTTCGCTCCTTACAGTGACTAATGGGCGCGAGTTTAGTACTGCTTCGATTTGACATAGCAGCGATGCAAATTCTTCATATGTAAAGCTGTTTTCACCAATAACTCGTTTAAGGCGATACTTCACTGATTTTACACCGGCTTCCCATAAACCTCCCATGTGGGGGCTTCCCGGGGGGATAAAGTGCGTAGTCTATTCCAGTATTTTGAAACGAGTAATCAGCCGTTACTCGATAAACTGGTAAATTTCCCATCAGTTGACTGGACTTCTCTTGCTTGTATCGTATACATACAATACATTCCCTTAAATATTTCTTTAAGGAATTTTGTATGCCAAATATCCAGAACTCCCTCTGAATATAAGTTCTCATAATGTTAATTCCGCCATGCAGAGTTTCTTTATGAGAATCCTTTACAATTAACCAAGTCAAATGTGACTTATCCAGTATAATTGGATGTTTTACATTATACGGTATCATTGCGTTTTGTAGTCCTCCACCAACTCGAAGTACGCCATCACTATCCAAAAACAACTTACTCTTTGGGTCTAAAGGTCTTTTGTTTTTGAGTAGTCTGACTTCGAGTCCAAAATCTAGCTGTTGTTGTATCTTTACCACAGCAATCTTCGCTAGCTTTAATTCCTCCACCGTAAGATGTGACGGCTGCTGCGATTTTCCTCTCAGCTTTGTTATGAAGCGTAATACATACGCCATTACTCTAAGAAGTTTGTCGATCGATGAATACTTTGATAAAAGATGGTTTTGCCGATATTCGCATTTTATCAATGTGGATACCACAACCATTTCCGATTCCTTTTGAGTGGGCCAGTGTTGTGCATCTATAGATAGCCAATTCGGCCCTCTCCACCAAATTTCACAGATTTTAAGAGCTTGCGGTGATATCCCTCTTGAAGCCACGTCTGCTGGATTTTCTTCCGATTTAACGTAATTCCATTTGACATTGGGAATTAGTTTATTGATATCTTCCACTCTAGTTCTGACGAATTATCTTTGCTGCGCTTGTTCTGTATCCAAGCAATAGTAATTTGCGAATCTCTCCATGCATGCGTTGTAATCGAGTTGCTCCATATAGCCTGCACTTTCGCTAATAACTTTGCTAGTAAATGCGCAGCACATAATTCCAACTTTGGAATTGTTTTTCTGTTTTTTCTAGGATTTACTTTGCTTTTTGCTGCTAGCAAGGTAACTCTGCCGCCTACTTTTGTATACACAGCCGCTGCATATGCTTTCTCTGATGCATCGCAGAATCCATGTAGCTCCATAATACCTTTGGAGCATCCAGTCCACCGTGAAATGCTAATTTCTTCTAAATCTTATAGACCTTTAGCATATTCCATCCACCAGTTTGCTAAGTTGGATTCCAATTCAACGTCCCAAGTCATCGGTAACTTCCACAATTCCTGAATAAAACATTTGCCTTGAATCGTTACAGGTGCCAACCATCCTAGTGGGTTGAAAATTCTGGACAACTTTGATAACACTAACCGCTTTGTTATGCGTGTTAGCATTGGGTTTTCTGCCGAAAACGTAAATGTATCCTTCTTCGGATCCCATTGAAGTCCTAAGGTTTTGATCGATTCATTCTCCTCAATGCAGATTTTCTCCGTAGCACCGTCGTCCTGAATGTCGGCTAAAATACGTTCGTCATTTGCAACCCATTTTCGCAGATGCATGCCGGTCTTCTCCATCACTTATCTCAATTTCCTTTGAAGTTCATGGCACTCGTTGACTGTGTCTCCACCAGTTATGAGGTCATCCATATAAAAGTCGTCTCTTATTGTTTCTGCTAAGACGCTATCCTCTTAACAAAACCGATCTGCCAGCTCTCGTAGACATCGGACTGCTAAGAAAGGTGCTGCCGAGGTGCCATAAGTTACGGTTGTTAACTTAAACTCACTGATCGGCAATTTTGGATCATCCCTCCATAGGATATATTGGTATTCTTGGTCTTTCTCAGCAACCTTTATTTGGCGATACATTTTTTCAATGTCAGCTACCATAACATATTGCCACTTGCGCCATTTAATTAGAATATCGAATATATCCTTTTGAATCTTAGGACCAGCTATAATAACGTCATTTAGCTTAGTCCATTTGTCGTCTTTGCGGATGCGTCAAAAACTACTCGTAGCTTCCAGGCCTGATGATTGCTTGATGGGGTAAGTAGTATTTACCTTGACCCGTTGTCTTTACAGATTCCATATGTCCCATCTTAAGGTATTCTTTCATGAATTCGTTGTATGCAGCCCAGTTCTTTGGGTTTCTTTGAAACTTCTTTTCCATTTGCATAAGCCTTGCCATTGCCTGTTTGCGAGAGTCCCCCAGCTTTGCCTCTTGTGGAATGGAATTGACACCACAAATCTGCCTTCCTCGTTGATGACAGTTGTTTCTTGGAATTTTCTTTTGCATTTTGCATTGTCTGTAATCGTCTCATCGGCTTCATCTTCCAATTCCCAAAAGCGATCCAGGTCCTTTAGATTTATTGTTGTAGTGGCACTTATAATTTGTGCTTTGCTGCTCGAGTTATATTTCCGGACACAATCCATCCAAATTGGTTTTTTGTCCAAGATTCCATTCACGGGTTTTCTTTTCTCCATCATAATCAGGGAAATAGATCCACACCTATCCCCATGTCAATTCTGCTTGGCTCGTTGAATCGTGGATCTGCTAGCCTGTAGCCCTTCCACTCTTTGTTGATATCAATATCAAATTTTTTGCTGGGAAGGGCTCTATGGAGTGTTGGTAAAACCAATGCTTCCGTTGATGCTTTGAAGCTGCTTGGAATTTTTGGTTTGATCGTCAGGTGGACACTATTTTTTGATAATTGAGTAGTCTGGGAGATACCTTCGACCTCTATAGTACTTCTTACTCTGGGAATCCTTAATATTTGTGCTGCTTCCTCTGAAATCAGCGTCTTCTGGGATCCACCGTCAATAAGCGCCCTCAACTCGTTGTAACCTCCAGCGTTGTTTTTCACTAAAACAACAGCTGTAGCCAATAGTGTGTCTTGGCCTTGCTTAAGGCTATTGCTGTTGATACTGCGTTTTGTGTCTTTATGAAGAAGGCTGTTGTGTCTTTTGGAGCATCGATTGCATGTAATTTCCTTTCTGCAGTCGATAGCATTATGCTTTCCAAAGCATCTAAAGCACATGCTGTTCTTTTGAACGAATTCTTTTCTTTTTTCGATTGATTGTGCTCTGAATTTGAGACACTTTATCATATCGTGGCCATCCTTAGAGCAAAAGGCACACGATTTAACTTGCACTTTTATTGTAGCAAGCTGAGCGGTATTTTTGGTAATGGCATTTACTGAGTTGTATTGTTGCTCAATAAACTCTACATGCTGCAAGGCTTCTGGCGAAAGGCAGAATTTCAGCTAAAATTACGTCAGCAGAGCTTCCTATTTTTCCTTTTTGCTTTATGATGAAGTTGGTCGCAGTATCCAAAAACTTCCCTAAATTTTTCTCATCGTGGGGCAGCAAGCACTCCAGTTCCATTAATTTGTTGAAGTGTTGGGAGAATATTTTTCTGCTATTCTCATAGCGTTTGCAGATAAGCTCCCACGCTGCTGCATAGCTAGCCGCTGATCCCGTTATCAAATGGCTAACCACCATTTGAGCTTCTCCTTTTAAGCAGGCTCTTAAATATCCCAGCTTCCTTGTATTGCTGAGATCCTTCCTGCTGTCTATTAGTTCAGAGAACAGCTCGTAAAATGTTGGCCATTCCTTCGCATTTCCATTGAACGTTGGAAGGTCCACTTTTGGGAGTTCTGGCACGTCGTAGTTGGAGCTTTTGCACTGTTCCAACTTCCTCTGAAGTACCATTTCTAGTGCGGCAACATCAGATTGCAGAATGTCTGCCTCATCTTGATCAAAGGCAGTTCTATCATACTTGTTTTCAAGCAGTTTCAGTGTGTCCGTCACGTTGGACCAATGACTTTTCATCATTGCCAGCTGCTTGACAAGTTCAATCTCACTTGAACTATCCAGGGTTTCGTATATTAGGCTTATCTGTTGCCTCACCCTGTCCGCTCTTCTGTCCACCAGTTGAACCAGATTATCAACTGGACTGGAGCTCCGAGCTGATGCGGAATCAAATAATTTTGATCCACTTGGTATATTTACCTCTTCAAGTGTTTCTACCTTTAATTGCGACTTCTTGTAGGCCTTGACAGCATCCATAGTTTTAATGAATATTTTGTCATTAAAATATTGATGATCGCCAACTCCCAATTTTACCAGCGCATTGTTGTTAGTAGTATATTGGTCTACCAATGCTTCTATTGCTGGTATAGATGCCTTGTCCTTGATGGCTTGCAGTATTTTGTTCTGCAGCACTCCTTGGTCTTGCATCAATTTCACAGATCTTTCCGACAACATCTTGGGAAAACAATCACTGTGACTTGTACTTTCTGCTTGTATTCTCGGGCGTGATCCGTTGGAGGATTTTTTGATTGGTCGCCCAGTTGACCTAGCTGTGCCTCGACTCACAGCTGATTGATCAGCCAAAGAAAAGCAAGAACACAATGTTTCACCTTATAGTCCTAGTACTTTAAGGCGTGGTCTTTTATTCTGTGTTTCTTACCACTGGTGGGGGAAACCACAGAATCACTCGAATAACCTTGCTCTTTTTACTTTAAGGCGCTGGTTTCTTCTTCTGTGTTTCTTACCACTGGTGGGGGAAAACAACAGAATTTCTCGAAGGACCAAAATGTTCACACTATAAACTAATGCGTACACTTAATGAGTTCAATTCGGGTGTTTGAATCTAACTGACTCGCTACTGCGAGGGCATCGCCTTTTATTCATTCTTACATAGGTTCTTATCATCTAATTATATAATGCAGCGCTTGTAAGACGATGCAGTCTGCGTTGGTCAATGCAGATGAGATTTATCTTAAATCTATGTTTGTGGCCTATGACCGCGCTAATCACCTCCCGCGTGATCATATCTCTTGACACTTCGACAATAGACCACTGCAATCGTACTTATCTGTAGTTGCTACTTATGTTGTCCCGTGCCATGTTTATTGCAGCCCATAAATAGAACATATTTATAGTTTGTCTACTTATAATGTCTAAACACATCTTTAGACAGTGTAAATTCAGGAGGGACTCTATAATAAAACCTTTGGGTGTAGCAATCATCATCCACAGCAAAACAGGCTGGAGTGGAAGGCAGCTGCCACCAAGGCCGCGTGGCAAGAGCGACTAACAGGGTGGCAGGAGGAGGAGGCACTGTGGGCACCACACCCACCACCGTCGTTGCCGCAACCGCCATTAATGCAGCCACGGTTACCGCAGCCACAGACGCCGGTGCCGCAGCCGCAGCCACCGTTGCCGCCGACACCACCGCTGCCATCGCAGCCACCACCACTACCGACGCCGCAGCAACAGGGGCAGCCGACGCCGCCGCCGGCGCCACAACAACAAGAGCAGCCGAAGGCACCGCCGTTGTCGAAGCCACAGCCGCCGTTGCCGCCGTTGCCGCCGGTGCAGCCACATCCACCACATCCACCACCACCACCACGCACACCGATACCGCCGCTAGCACCACCGACGCCACCGCCACCGCGCGCACCGACACCGCCACCCCAGGATGAGGAGTGGCCCCGGTGCAAGCGGCTACAGTCCTGGGGCGTGGACCAGGCGCACGTCGCGCAGACGCTTCGCACGATCGGCATGGGCGGCCGCCGGTGGCACCAGCAGACGTTGACGTGGACTTGGGCCGCACCAGCGGAGGACAAGTCGGAGGTCTGCGGTCGGTTGGAGGCCGGTCGAGCAGCGAGCGCGCGATCCGCGAGTACGCGTCCAGACAAAGGACGAAAGCCCGGCGGAGAACCCGGAAAAGGGTCTGTGTGTGTGGCCCGTGCCGCCACCACCAAAACCGGCACGGCAGGAATCGTGCCCTGCGGCTCGACAGCCGCCGGAGCGACCCTGCCTGCAGGCAGGAGACGCTGAATGAGAAGCCGTGGAGGGAGCCCTAACGGGCGAAGTGGCCACCCTGGGTGGTCGATGAGGCCGAGACCCAGGCGGGCAGACGGCATAAGGACCGCTGGGACAAATTGTTCATGCTGGACGGCCAGCGGTTCCGCCTAAAGGTGCGTCGCGGCGGCGATCTAAGGGTATACATACCCCAATAAAGGATTTAAAACGAGATAATCACCGAGTTGATTGGGACAGGAGAGGGCGATGGGCACAACATAGCTGACTTGTAATAAAAAGAGGTGCGAAAACATCAGCAGTAGCCAAGGGCGGACGCGGGGCCAGGCACGCGGGCCAGCAAACGGAAGCGGGGCCAGGCACGCGGGCCGGCAAGTCGATGCCAGGCTGCCGCAGGCGCGGAAACGAGGAGGGCAAGCCCCGGAGCATGCAGGGGCATTCATCGAGTGGGTGGAGCTAAAAGCAAAGAGAGGATGAGTAAAGATGGCGATTTTTACACAAAAAGCCGCAAACTTACCTCCATTGTGCAGCAACACCAGAAACCACGTGCAAAGAAAATTGGGATAGGGGCGCTACGATAATAGCGGTCGATGGGCGGTCCATGCCACGTCGAGATGCTGAAAGACAGGGTCAGACGCCGGCTGCAATCAGGAAGGCGCAAGGATGTTCGAGATGCCAAGTCAAGAAGCTGAACGACGGGGTCTAATAGGCTGCCAGGCTGAGAACGAAGGGGGGAAATGTGAGGAGTCTTAAAACTCACCTCAAATCCGGGTGTAGGAAATCGGCATGGCAACAGCGAAAACGGCTGGAATGCGAGAAGGGTCAAGGGCGGTCAGGTCAAACTGTAAATAATGGACCTTGGACCCCGGCAAAGCGGAGAGACCGTGAACTAACGGTACCGCGCTGGACCTTGGACTCGAACCGGCCAAGGGCGCAAAGGTCGTACGGTAACCGTATGGTCTTGGTACAAGCACAAAGACGACACACCGTAAACTAACGGTACCGCGCTGGACCTTGGACTCGAACCAGCCAAAGGCGCAAAGGTCGTACGGTAACGGTATGGTCTTGGTACAAGCACAAAGAGGACACACCCGTGAACTAACGGGACATAAGTTGGACCGTGTACCCGAGTGAGCCATGCGCAAAAAGGGAAATAACGGGATTCCCGCGGGACAGTCAGTTAGGAAAGTGCCATACAGACAGACAGTCAGTAAAGAAAATACCCGCAGAGTATCAGTCGATCAGCATAGTGAACAAGAATAGTGAACAAGTGAAGTACGCGGAACAAAACCCGGAACAAGTTAAAGTACAAGCGAGCGCCGAAGAGGATCTCCGCAAGCAAGAACAAGCCAAGGACAAGCAAGCACCAGGACCTGGCGTGGTCAGAAAGGTGGTTAGGGGAGAAGCTCTTGGTAAGGGCAACAAGTGCCTGGCTTACGCAAGAAGGGACTGTGGAGTCTTTGGAGTCGACAACGGTGGTTCGGGGAGAACCTCTACGTGATCTCACGGACGATACACCCTGTCCCCATAACATCCAAAGCCCCAGTCGAGCCGGCACGGGTACGCCGTCGAGAGCGACGCGGGACCAGCGAATAAGAACAACGAAGGAGCGACGACGCGCATCCGAAGGCGAGGATCACAGAATTATCTTTATCAAGCGTCACTGAATAAAGGTGGTTTAAATCTGAAACTCTGACTTCTCTTTGGTCGAACAATCACACAAATCATAAATTGGTGGGACGAACAAACAAACTCTCTGAGCTAGCCGTTGCAATTCGTAGCGAGTAGAAACTATATACAGCCAGGGACGGCAAGCACTCAGTGGTAGTAGAGTGTTGAGTTATTTCCAGAGTCACATATGCGAAAGTTGTTAGACGTCGACAAAGGCCACATTAGAAGTTTATTGTCCGTATTGAAACTACATCATAGTCATTAATACACAAACTCAGAACAAAACAAGAGAGAACGCTATAGTCGAGTTCCCCGACTATCTGATACCGTTACTCAGCTAGTGTAAGTGCGAAGGCCAGTTTTGGCGGTTTGTGGGCGTTAATAAAAAATATTAAAACATTTTTCAAAGTGTGGGCGTGGCAGTTTTGGGCGGTTTGTGGGGCGTTAGAGTGGGCGTGGCAGCATGATTCGACAAACTTGCGCTGCGTCTATGTCCCTGGAGTCTGTATGCCTAATCTCAACTTTCTAGCTTTTGTAGTTCCTGAGATCTCGACGTTCATACGGACAGACAGACGGACAGACGGACATGGCCAAATCGACTCGGCTATTGATCCTGATCAAGAATATATATATACTTTATATGGTCGGAAACGCTTCCTTCTGCCTGTTACATACTTTTCAACGAATCTAGTATACCCTTTTACTCTACGAGTAACGGGTATAATTAACGAATTAACAGAAGCAGTTAACAAGATCATTGTTAATGCGTAAAATTAAGTCGACATAAGACTATTTTTATACGCAGATACAGATACACGCCTTGGGGGCCGTGTCTGGTTCCCATTGGTTTCCCGGTATGGGGAGATATGCTGTTTTTGCTAGTGTCAGCATTTGCTCGAGAAACTTACTCCAGCAAAGGCAGTATTTTTTGTTGGTTGTCTAGCCTTAAGGGCAGACTTCACTAACTGAAAAATTCTATCTGGCCAAAGGCCAAAGACATTAGAATAACACATTTGGCGACGGCTAAAATAGTCCGTTCGCAAAAGTTGAGAGCGTTAAAATCTATTAATAGATTTGCTTGTGTGTGCGTGCTTGTGCTAAAACACGATTTTCGATCCGAAATCTATTTCGATCTTTGAAACGAATTTGATTATGGTTTTGGTCAATTTCAATATGATCTAATAATATAATTTTTAAAAATTGATGTCGTGACTATAATTTTTGGAAAGAAGATTTTTTTTTGAAAAAATTCGTTTGTTAAAATCGCCGTTCAAATTAGCTACCCCACGGGAGGGCATGTGCCACTATATGTGTCATGTGCCACTATATGCGTACAAGAGAGCTGCTGGTTCTAGAGCTCTCCGCTCTCTGGCTTTTGAACAAAAATTCGAAAAGATCGAGCCACAAAAAAATCGTATGGCGTTACGCATCTTGTTCTAAGAAAAAAGTAAATAAAAATCGCTTAATTCGCTACCACAGAAATTGTTTTTTTACATTTGCAAGAAGGGATAAAGAAGTCTTATTACCTCAACATTTTGTGACCTCTACGTGATTTATATATATGCAGTATTAGTGCAAATTATAAAAAGCTGATTAAAACTTAAACTTCGCTGATACTGCTATGCACTAAACAAATTTGCAATAATTAAAGATTAAAGACAAATAACGGAAGCTGATGCTGATTTTTCTTTGCACTCATCTTTCCGCTTAAACCGAATTTGTTGTTATTACCATGGCTGCTAAAAATTCTGGAAACGTTACGGCTGATGCAAACAGGGTGAAATTTTTGAGGCGCACGGCGACTGCCATATTTAACATTATGGAACGATTAGCGGATTCTTTATCAAGATTAACTTCATTGGACAATTCCGTTCTACATGTGAGGTTGGAGCTGATCGATGAGTTGCAACAAACGTTTCAAAAATATTGAACGAGCTTAATTTGGATCAAAATAAAAGCAATTTGAGTAAGAAATTTGATGATGCTCTCATAACTCCTAAAACCTTATTCTCGTACCTTCGCTGACGGCATTTTTCCGTGTGATTGTAGCCAACAGAAACGTTCACTCCGGAAAAGGGGACCGTCGCTGCCCCTCTTGAGGTACCAAAATTCACTGAAGGCCGTGCTAACTGCCTGGATTTTTATTCTATATACACGACGATAATAGATAGCCATTCTGACCTTTCAAACATAAAAAAGTGCAACTCCTGCGCCTGCGGATCCAAGCACCACACTCTGCTTTACTTTATGGTCACACGAAAGATCTCAGCTTACTGGCCTCAGATTCATTTGATCATGAGATCATGGTCCATCTTCAGATCTTATTGTACCTGATTTTGCGACGCTGGTGCAACCGCTGAACGCACTCCTCAAGAAACAGACAAGGTGGGAATAGACCGACGCCCACCAAGAAGCATTGAGGCCGTCAAAACCAGGTTGGTCGCTGACCGATCCTGGCATGCCCCGATTTCACAAGAACTTTCGTGCTACAGACGGACGCCAGCGTTTACGGGCTGGGCGCTATCCTCACACAGCACTCCGAGCAAGGCGAGCGGGTCATATCCCACTCCAGCAGAGCGCTGAACGGAGCGGAAAAGAATTACTCTGCGACAGAGAAGGACTGTTTAGCGATAGTGTGAGTTGTCAGGAAATTAAGACCGTACCAAGAAGGCTACCATTTAAAGTGATAACAGATCACATGGCCCTGAAATGGCTGAACGGCATCGAGAGCCAGTCCGGAAGGATCGCGAGGTGGGACCTCCAAGAATACGATTTTGAATTCTCGTATAGAAAGGGCCAGTTAAACATCGTCGCGGACGCTCTGTCGAGACAGCCGTTGCAGGAAACGGTCCGCAGGATAACGGCGAAGGAAGAAGGGCACTCGGGGAGCAGCAGGAATGCAGGTGTACAGAAGATATGCGGAGGAAAATGAAGCAGTATCCCCAATAATACTCAGACTACCTAGAGGAGGCCGGCCATTTGTACAGGCACATTCCGCACCGGGCAGGAAATGAGGATGTGGTGTCATAGAAGCTGTGTGTACCAACCAGGGAGAGCAGCGCGTCATGGCCGAGAACCACGACATGCCGATGGCAGGACACATGGGAAGTCGGAAGACAATTGCGAGGGTGGCAGCCAGGTACCACTGGCCAGGAATGCACCGAGACATAAGAAGGTACGTGCGGAACTGCGAGAGCTGTATGAAGTACAAGCCTAACCAGCTGCAAGCAGCCGGAAAGATGCTGACCCAGGTGCCGGAAAAAACCATGGGCCACCGTGTGTGCGGATTTAGTGGGCCCCTTGCCGAGGTCAAACATGGGAATTCGATGCTGCTGTCCTGGTGACCGAGATCGTTCCGGTGCGTAGGGCAGCCACCGAGACGCTACGAAAGGCTGTGCGGTAGCGAATAGTGGCCAGATACGGGGTGCCAAAAGTTATGATCACGGACAACGGAGTCCAATTTACGAGCAGGCGTAGAAGAGGTTTTTGGGAGGAGCTGGGTGTGAGACACCAGCTCACGGCTTCATATACTTCACAGAAAACCGAGAGAAAGAGCTAACAGGACCGTGAAAACGATACTCGCGCAGTTCACAG